>NW_017100347.1:536959-539270 GCF_001263275.1 Habropoda laboriosa | reverse complement strand
AATTAAATTTAAAATTATTAAAATCATTTAAAATATTAGCGTACCTTTTGTTCCACGATATAGTAAGTCGACGTTTGCTTCTTCTTTGTTGAAATCTTAAGGAACGGTGATGATTTTCCTTCTCGTTTGCATACATCACCGGGATGTGGCCCAGGTTACTAGACGTGGCGTATAGAAGCACCGTGGTTGGTGTGAATTTTTGCAAATTGGCATCAGAAGGATCCACAGATTTAATTTCGAACCAATAGAGACCAGCGCGCGTCTTCGATATCGTAAAATTCTGATCCTCCGCGCCCTCGTAGGTGAAAAGGGGTGACCCCGGCTTCAAACTCTTCACTGGCCATCGTGTTTGCACTGCTACATCGTTTGTAATACTTTATTCTATCACAGTTATTATCCTAACGTACGATTTTTTATTGAAATTACAACCATCACTTATGCCTTCTTTTTATAGACAATTTGCATGATTAATATAAGGTTAGTAAAATACGAAATGTAACAAAGGATGTTAGATGTTCCGGTGAAAAATTATTTGCCGCAGAAATTGAACGATTAATTAATTATATTAAATGCTATTAAAAATACTGTTAACAATTTACCGAAAGATGCTTTGAATAAATATTATTCAAGATTGTTTTACAATTAAAACGAAAATTTGCTTTCAAGCAAAAAAGAGAACACAGTAAAGAAAAATTTTGCGTGATTTAAGTTGTAAAATCTACTCCTCCGAATGTCTGTTTTGTGAAAGAAATTAATTAAGGTAATTGTTATTCTACTGAAAATATGATTGTTCACATTTAGAAAATTATTGAAATTATTTCCTCGAAGAATTTCTCACTGATATGCTTAAGTATTAGATAAGCTTAAGTTGAACGATTATATCGTACGAAAAGATTTGTTTTTATTTGTCAAACATACACATGAAAAATATTTTATACTTTTATACGTAGTATAAAAAAAAAAAAAAATAAATAATTGTCTTTAAAAAGAAAATATAGTAATTGATATAAAATGAAGTTGTGGAATGTTAGACTTTGTTAAATTACAGAAAATCTTTCTTTACTGGATAGCCAGCTCGTTTGATGTACCTGATTAATCAATCGCAAGCTTTAAGCAAATAAGATTCATTTGATATTGCCACTAAATAACTTTAACATATTTTACTCGTATAGGAAACGATGATTCCAACAGTTTTCCATACATTTTGTTCCTTCTGTTTTTTTGCTGTTTTCCGGTGGTTCGACGTAACTGACAGTCCATGATATCGGGCCGCTGCAAGGGCTAACAAGTAACGTGAGAGGTGGTCCCTCGCGTGGACTCAGGTAATAGAACCTGCAATGATTTTATCTGCATCCAGTATGATATTAATGTTCGATACGTATTAAAGGGGTATTTTCGTTTAAATTCATCTCTGATTATTGCATACTGAACGATCGTTAATAAGATGGATAACATATTTGTTAATTATATTATCGGCATTAACGATCGATATTTTACCAATATTTCTTCTTTTCAACAGTGAACAAAAATTCAGGAAATTTTCTGACATTAACCCCCTTCGTGGGCAACCGAGTACACACCCATTTATATATATTTTCTTTAAACAATTTTTTATGGTTTTGTAAAAGTATCGCAAAACCGCCCCAAATCCCTACTTCTTGGACTATGTTCGTAAAATAGAAATGTATGCAATAAATTTTAAATATCGAGACATGAAACAAACGTGAACATTTGGTTCCCCACACGAGGCTAGGTTAGACTTTCAAAAATTCGCGCGAAAAAGCGCGTCCACCGAGGTCAAGCTAGAAACAAAATACTGCGCGAAAGCATCGTAACGATGGCTTGAGTTACAATAGAAAACAATTACTCAACTCCTCCGTATTTTTACACCGTTCGAAGTTTTAAAGAAATTCGAAAAAATTCTGCGATACCCATCAAAATCTCTACTAAATTATACAATTATTCGTCAAGTCGAATGTTTCAAACTTCTTTCCGTAAAAACAAAAATTCTTCTCGAAGAGACACAAGAGTGAAATTTCGCTTGGGTCATCGATGACCCAATGGCAGCCAACGTAGGGTTAATACTCGTACACTCTAAAATTCAATTTACGCACACGCGTCGCGTACATAGGTAGTTCGCATAATTAGATATCTAGAGTACATATGCAGCGTGCCGTTTATATTTAGTCATAATATTTGATCGTACAGAAGTTCCCCTTTAAATATCGTACTGGATAAGTTTACGCCTCGGCATAGCCGTCACTGTTCCTCTGTCTCTTTCGTTTCGAACATCGTTCGCCTGCCTTCTCCC
>NW_017100347.1:529210-536709 GCF_001263275.1 Habropoda laboriosa | reverse complement strand
TCTGGGGTCGCGCAGCCACGACCCCCATCGTCTAATTTTGGCGGCCGGTTTGTCCCACGACAGACTCGAATTGATTCTGTCATTCGGCTTGCACGGCGAGGCGAGGCCAACTCCCGACTTTCGTGGAAATCCGTGCCAATAGTAGAGCCTGTAACGCGTGGCATCGTGACTCTTCCTCGCGCGCAGCTTATGATTAGCCTAGACCTCGCTTCCAAGGAAACGTCACGACCTTTCGCGTGAACTTATGTATATCGAGAGAAAGAGCGTGAGGGAGGGGGAGGGAGAGAGGGGGGAGAGATCGAATACGCTGGCTCCGACTGAATGGAATTCGCGAGATAGGTAGCAAGACGATTTTAATGGTTGATGAACTTTTTGCTTGTTCGTTGGTAAGACTGTATATACACTATGTAACGTAACATGTTCTATGGCTTGTTGTCAGTAAATCAGAAAGAGAAACGATGTCGTGTGAAATAACATTTTCGTGTTATACAAGGTGGTACGATGTAAAACAGGTTATCTAGTTATCTTCTCTAGCTGTGGTTGTACGAGAACGTTTTTATACGTAATTTCAATGGTTTCAAAGGGTGCATGAGATGGAAGAAAAATTTTTTTATAAATGCAATTTTTTTCTCTTTTTCTCTAAGTAATGTACACTAATGTACACTACAATGAAAATTTTTATGTAAACTGCAATGCTCAGTGATTCGAAACTTTTGCCCGGTAGTGTATGTATTTTGTTCTACTGTGTGTTCCAGCAAACATCGACGTGCATTTATATAACCTTAAAATGACTTTGGACTCTAAAACTTTTAATCTAGGATTTTAATAAATTTAAAATTTAACAAGATTTTTCGCCGTTTCTTCTGTCAAAAAAATTTCTCTTCCATCTTATTCACCCTTTGGAACCATTTAAATGACATACAGAAATTTTTCGATAATTAGGTTACCCACCCTGTACAGCAAGTTCTATGTTACCCATCAAGTGTCGGTGAAGATAAAAAAAAATTATAATACGTATTAATTTTTATAGCGAAACCAGTGTGAAACGGTTATAAAACCATGTGTTTCGGTAATACTGTATTTTTCTTTTTTATACAGTGTAAACGCAGCTTTATACACGGAATCAGTTTGTTCTTTCTGACAGACAGAATGAGTGGTCACTCATAGCCTATTCCCGAATACTTATTCGTGAGACTTTCTTTGGGCTGTCACACTCATGAATCACATCGACGAATGAGCGATAAGACGTACCTATTCTAAGTACATATGTATGTACTTCGTTATCGCGTTCGCCTTCCCTCGTGTACTCGACCACGTGGTAACCCCATTTGTACGCCATAGCGTTGAATGCCATTTTTGTGTAACGATGAAAGAATATATACGCGCGTATGACAGGTTCTCATAATTGCGCATCAATTTTAAATGCTATTTAACTATGGAATAACAGTGGTTTAAGAAGGTAAAGATGCGAACAGCAATGGAAGGTTTCGAGACGAATTGAATTTTGGCGGGAAAATTGAGAGGTAAGGGTGTGAATATAAAACAACTATCGTACGTAATTTTCACCCATACAAATATTAAACGAACGAGATTTAAATTAGAATTGTACGCGAATCATTGCAGAAAGTGAACGATTTTTCCAAATTTGTATTTTATCGTTGTTTACATTTTTCGCAGTTCCAAAGAATTTGAATTTCCCGCACTTTCGAAAGAATTATTGCAAACCTGTGAATTGTCTGGACGGACTTGCCGAAAGGTTAAATATGTATAAAGTTCAAGTTTAATGTGTAACCTAGCGTTTCAATATTCAGAGCAATTGTGTAATTAGACGTGCGAGTTGCGCGGAAACCATCTGATAGCAGGACTTTATGACACGTAGCGTCGCGACGCATCGGACCATTAAGTGCCGTGGACCCATTGCGGGAAAGTAGTTTGACGACAATATTGGCTCAACAAAGAGGCACACACATTAGGAGCAATTTTTTTTAAACAGTTTCGTAGAACAAGAGAGCAAAATAATAGAAATAAAGCTAAAGTGTGTGCGCCGAAATAATGTTAAGCGTACGAATTAATTACAAACTTCAATGTTTACTTGCAAAAAATCGAACACAATTTTAATATTCTAAAAACAAATATGGCGGTTTACAGCCGATAAGTTCGTCAAGATTTTGTGAACAAATGCATCGAATTAATTTTTACACCTAATATTTCGTAGTTGTTAAATTATTCGTACTAGGACCTATGAGTAAGTTGAAAAATATCTTCTGTAATTTAATACTTTTATAATTTATTATAGAAACTAGCCTTAAAAGTTTCGAATTTTTAATACTCCAAAAAATGTAGAACAATCTGACTAAAATGTGACTGTAAATGTCAATAGGAAATTTGTTTTATATTTTTTAAAACAAGTGTCATTTAAAATTAAATAGACCTAAAGTTATAGTCAATTGGAAACTTCTTCTTTGTTTCGCCTTGAAATGAGTTTAAAAGAAAATAAAAAAATATTAATATTTGAAATAAAATGCTTAGAAGAAAAATTAGTATCGGTATACAAGTCTCTCTCTAAAATTTTACCATACATTTCATTACTCAATTCTTCAAAGAAAAAGAAAGAAAAAATTGTTGAAATTTGAAGAAAAATGAGTATCGAGAGTTTTTTCAAAATAGAAAATTTTGTCATATTTTTCGTTAACTCTCACTTGATTTACAGAAGACATAATTTTTCCCAATTCATTTCGAAAACATACATCGTTATAAATCACGTCTGTGCTTAATAATAATATTTCTGCACTTTTCAGGAAATTTCGCATTTCGCGTTACATTTCAGCACAGATCGTCAAGCATATATTTAACGTCACCCCATTGGACAAGAAATCCAAAAAAAAAGAACGTACTCGAGATCAAAAGATTAATCGATAAAGCTGCAAATCCGTAGTATCAATAACAACTTCAAAGAAAACACACGCAAAATCGTTTGCTTCGCATCTCGCACGATGCATAAAGAATTACACCATCCACCGTGTAATTTAAGTCAAATTGGATTTGCAAAAATTTGTGCCACGGTTGATGAAACACTGTACGCAGTTCGTGATGTTCCCGTATAAACGTTCAAAGCTCTATAGGCTTCGGTACACGTGCATCGAATAAACAAGCTACGTAACGCAAACGAAATTCGTACGAATTGTTTCCATAGTTCGGCGAAAAGTGAATGCACCTTTCTTACGTTTTGTTTATTGTTAGATCGAAATAAAGTTTCGTTCAAAGAAATTGAATTTCACCGGCTGTTCGTTATTGTTAGAACGAATGTTTTTTCACGCTGTTAAAGGTAACAATCGTTTCTGGTACAAATTTCACCGATGCGAGGGTAATACAATTATGTACGATCGGACGTGCTCGATTTTACCTCGTTCGTAATGATTAAAATCGTTAGGAATAAAATAGAGAACGTGTTTTAGATGAACGAATTCATCCGTAATAGACCTTAGGCGCGATACAGTACGATAGAACTCGTTAATTGTTCTTTCGTGCAGAAATGATAGTTGAACTAGTGGTTTCTACGATATATTAGTCATTCCAGTATCTCGATACTCGATAGTGAGAGATGTAATACATTCTCGGTAATGTAATCTATAGGTATCTAACGTTTGTATTATACTGCTTGGCCAAAGGATTTGGCATTCCGGATGAATTGGACTGTAATGTAATCCATGTTACTTTAATTTGAAGAAGAATGTTCCCAGGAATGAAGAGATCGGAAAATTGAACGAAAAATTTCGACAATTTATCTTTTTCCTATTTGCAAGTATGATTGCTATAAATTATGAATTGAACATATAGAAATAATTACTTTACCGTAAAGACTGTTTTATAAAGTCAATTTACATAAATCAATACGTTCGAATGTTCTCGAATTAAAAATCAGTAAAAATTGTGGAGACACAAAGTTCAAAAAGTTCTCCAAAATCATTCAGTAACGGAATAAAACATTCAATCGAAAGAATTCCTTAAATGGTCAATTGCAAATAACACAAAAATTCGATATTATTTAATCGATGTAATTCTATCGATACCAGTGAATAATAAGTTTGTAACGGGAACGAAAGAGGACAGCGGACACTCACTGACATTGAGATACTTTACCCTTAATCCTTTTGTAGGCAACCAAAAAATTCACGGTGGTTTCAAGCTTCGATATTTAATATTATTCAAGCTTCAATAAATTACTTTATTAAAAATCTCCGAAAATTTGAGATCTGGAGCGATTTTGCCGCATTTTCACAAGACCATAAAAAACAGTTGAACGAAAATACAGCAATGTATACCGGGTTGCCTGCACAAGGGCTGAATCGTCAATTACAGCAACAATTACCGGCAACGACAAAAGTTCATAAAGGAAGAAAAGAGAACAGTGAATATTCACAAAGGTGCATCAGCCTCGACCCTTTTGTAGGCAATTTCAACAAAATTTTTTACTTTTCCCAAAAATCTCGAAAAACTGAAGATCCGGAGCAATTGTTACCATACTTTTCGCAAGACTTTCAGAAATCTATACCTGATTGCCTGCACAAGGGTTAAATCGTGAATCACAGCAACGCGTATTCCACCAAGCGACGAAAAGTTCGCAAAGGAAGAAAAGAGGGTAGCGGATACTCACTGAGACACGTTACCAGGTCGGAGGGTGGCCGGTATCTGGTACTCGGGGTGTAGCACGCCGGTTCTGTTGAATTCCTGCACCCTAGTCGGTTTCTCAGCGCCGAAAGGCCTTGGGCTACCTATCGTCCTGTATCCCTGTTGCTGTTGCAGTTGATGCTGCGACAACTGTTGTAGCTGTCGCAGCTGCAACTGCTGCTGTGACAGCCTTTCGCAGAATGCGCAACCGGTGTCACGGCGCGCAAACACTGACACAAATACGACGAGGAAGCCGAGTGGAAGTGCGTGACGCATCATGATGACCGATTTTTCTTCAGCTACGGTGGAAAAAGAGACCTGGGATGAAGGGCGACAGCGACGCCGCCACGTCCGTCGTCCAGTGGCGAACGAGTTCGACTGTGTGTGCCGAACGGTAGACGATGCCACTACGGCGAGCCGAGGCTGCTGCTGCTGCTGCTTGTGAAACCACGCTAAGACGAAACGAAATAACCCCTCTTCGCTTCCTACCGAGGCGACTTCGTGTTTGCCCCATCTTCTGGAAGGAACCCTCCTTCTTCTCCTCGTCCTTACCTCCTTTCCCTTACTCTCAACCCTCCCTTGTCCCCCACAACCTTACCAAACGCGTATTCTCGTTGTTATGTTTTACCCGTGCATGTGCTACCTCGTAACCACGTGTATATTTACGTGGGTGATCCCTGGTTCGAGGGAATTTTAAGGTAGAATCGAATACTCTCTCTGTCTGCACTCTCCAATAATTTCTCCGTCCCGATTAACACGAGGTCCGTGGAAGTTGCCAGTGTTAAGGGGTAGTTCGTAGCTTTTACTTTTGCAACACTTATCATTGGTCTTCTCTCTTCGCTCGATCTGTCGGTTTCGTCGTAGGAAAGGGTTAAACGGTTGTTTCAACTAGAATAATTGGGTAATTTTCTAGGATCGTCGTACGGTTGGTGTACCGTCGCAATAGAAGGGGAGAGACGACGGTTCGTCGTAAATCGATTTACTACGGTGAAGTAAAAAATTGTCAAGCGACGAACGTTTCGATTAACGGTTAGAAGAATATACGAATCTCGAGGTAGTGTTACTAGGAGGCAGGTAATTGTCAATGGTAAATCGTATTCGGAGTAAAAGTACCGTTGAATAAAGAGAGCGGCGTCCTTGGACGAGGAAGGAAGAAAGCAAATCGTTCTCGCTACCTACGCGGAGGATAATGCCGGGTGACATAGATAAGAAAGAGGTAATAATTAACTGACGGCGAGAGGAGCGGGTATCGGGCTGCATAAGGTAAAACAAGGTAGATAGACGGTTGCAGAGCGGCATCAAACGAGGCCTTCCTGTTTCGCTGGGGCGCGAGGAAAGAAGGAGCCGATATGGCGCGAAGATCGTGCAGAAAGGGAAGTTATATACGGTACGCTTCGCTGTATCATGGACCAACCATGGGACGATGATGACAGCAGGTCTGGCGGGTGGCAGGCCAATAAATCATGGCCTATAGTGTGGGAACCTTTGCTTATATGCTCCTCTCTGCGTGTATGGGGTATGCCATCGGTAAAACCTTTACTCCTGTGAGTTGATCGCAGGGTGACCGTACGTCGTACGTGCATGTAACTCTTTCTACCTTTCTCTCTCTCTCTCTCTCTTTCTTTCTTAACATTCAGGATCGGTTTTCTTCTCTGTTCGGGATCGAGAGGCTCTTCACGTGTGCGCAGAGCTCGGGCCACCGCCCGCGTGTAGCAACACCACGATACTAAACGTGCTCGTGCAACGCGTTGCGTTTTCTGTGTAGGTGTGTGCGCGCGTGTGTGTACAGTCCTTATGAATACATCATGCTACATTGTTGCCGTGAGGAGCACGATGGATCCTATGTAATCAGTAACGGTGCACCGGTGTATCGAGATCAGCCTTTTTCGGTAATCACTTCTTTACCGATGTGCTCTCTCACAGCCCATGCCATTCAATCGATCTACCGGTATTGTATACTCGAAAGCCTACCGTCCATAAACGGCCGACACGTCTGATGAAAAAATGACTATCTGGAATGTTTTATCGATGGTCTGATAATGTATCGAGCTTGACACTGTCAATTTCTTCTTCTTTTTTTTCCTTTTTTTTTTGGTAAATAATGCGGTGAGTAGGACTCGGATCTCCTGTATTTTTGGTTTTGTCGCGTGAAGTGTTTGGAAGTTTGAAAATTCGAAGTTACACTGTTTTTGTACAGTTCGTTATGGATATTATCAAATATGCACTGTAGCAGAAAAAATTACTATTTGGAATGTTTTATCGACGTTCTGATAATATATCGAGCTTGACACTGTCAATTCTGTTTTCGGTAAACATTGCGCCGAGTGGACTCAAATTTCTTGTATTTTCGATTTTGTTGCGTGAAATGGTTGGAAGTTTGAAAATTCGAAATTACGCTGTTCTTATGCAGTTTGTTACTTGTATTGTAAAATATGCAGTACGGCAGAACAAATGACTATCTGGAATGTTATATCGATATTCTGATAATTAGACTGTGGATTTTTATGCAAATTCATATTTTTACCAATATAATTAAAAAAAAACAGAGGCTAGATAGGCAATTGTTTTATTCGCTAAATATTACAATGAGTAGGTACTATACTTTGGGTATATTTATATATTTTTCTTTACTATTGCATTCTGTGTACTTTTGTGCCTTTAAACTTTTCATAAATGCATAAAAATTCGTAGTCTACTGATAATATATCGAGCTTGACACCGTCAGTCCTGTTTTTGGTAAACATTGCGCCGAATAGACTCGAATCTTTTACACTTTCGATTCTAAATTTCGATGAAATTTTGAAAATTCAAAGTTATATTATTTACAACTA
>NW_017100347.1:519108-529006 GCF_001263275.1 Habropoda laboriosa | reverse complement strand
TAACTTCCCTGTGAATACTACGAAACAACGATACGTACCTATACGTGGCAAAATGTACCGCAGCATAGTAGAATTTTCATTTAACTGATGCAAGATCTCCGCGTGAATTAAGTGGTGAAATGTATAGTACAGATATGTGTGTGTGTGTTTTTTTTTAAATATGTTCCCGCGCTCTAATTGCGCGCGAAAGAACTTGCAATCTATGCACGGGCGCATCGTGTTATTCGCGTAATGCGGAACCTCGTTCATTACATAACCGTGTAACGTAACGCGGAAAAAAAGGACATGGATTTCAACAGGATTGGGTTCGCAATAGGTGCATTCCGAAAGAGAGAGAGAGAGAGAGAGAGAAGAAAAGAAAAAGGAGTTGTTCGAAGAAACAAAATGATACAAGGAATAAAAAGAACGATGATACGGCTTCACTGAGATATCGTTTTTTCGCATGTTGTACACCGATTTTTTTTTTCGCCTTTGGAGACTCCATGCCACATATGTACATATTTGGGTAGCTGTTGCCCTCGCATGCTGTATTGTGTAGCATGCACGAACAGTTGTACAATGTGCGCATATACAATTATAGTCCTTTGTACAGGTACATTGGTTGATAAAAATTCACATTGTTGCAAAATGGTTGAGTATAATAGAATCCAATGGACAATGGTAAAAATTTGGAAACTTGTGAATTTGTAAATTTGTAAATTTCTAATTTTTAGATTTGTAAAATTGTAAATTTCTCAATTTCTACATTCGTAAATTTGTAAATTTCTCAATTTCTAAATTTGTAAAGTTGTAAATTTGAAAATTTGAAAATTTGTAAATTTGTAAATTTGTAAATTTGTAAAATTGTAAATTTCTAAATTTCTAAATTTCTAAATTTCTAAATTGGTAAAATTGTAAATTTCTAAATTTGTATGTAAATTTCGCAATTTCTAAATTTTTAAAATTGTAAATTTGTAAAATTGTAAAATTGTAAATTTGTAGAATTGTAAATTCTCAATTTCTAAATTTGTAAAATTGTAAATTTCTAAATTTCTAAATTGGTAAAATTGTAAATTTCTAAATTTGTATGTAAATTTCGCAATTTCTAAATTTTTAAAATTGTAAATTTCTAAATTTCTAAATTTCTAAATTTCTAAATTTCTAAATTTCTAAATTTCTAAATTTCTAAATTTCTAAATTTCTAAATTTCTAAATTTCTAAATTTCTAAATTTCTAAATTTCTAAATTTCTAAATTTCTAAATTTCTAAATTTCTAAATTTCTAAATTTCTAAATTTCTAAATTTCTAAATTTCTAAATTTCTAAATTTCTAAATTTCTAAATTTCTAAATTTCTAAATTTCTAAATTTCTAAATTTCTAAATTTCTAAATTTCTAAATTTCTAAATTTCTAAATTTCTAAATTTCTAAATTTCTAAATTTCTAAATTTCTAAATTTCTAAATTTCTAAATTTCTAAATTTCTAAATTTCTAAATTTCTAAATTTCTAAATTTCTAAATTTCTAAATTTCTAAATTGGTAAAATTGTAAATTTCTAAATTTGTATGTAAATTTCGCAATTTCTAAATT
Source organism: Habropoda laboriosa (assembly GCF_001263275.1). NCBI lineage: Eukaryota > Metazoa > Arthropoda > Insecta > Hymenoptera > Apidae > Habropoda > Habropoda laboriosa. The sequence continues at coordinate 527,439 of NW_017100347.1, read as the reverse complement.
TTTAAAATTGTAAATTTCTAAATTTGTATGTAAATTTCTAAATTTCTAAATTTGCAAAATTGTAAACTTCTCAATTTCTAAATTTGCAAAATTGTAAATTTCTCAATTTCTAAATTTGTAAATCCTTAACACTGTTTTTAATTTTCATTATAGTGCTACCCTGTTGTGTCGTTTTAACGTGAATATCTCTGAAGTACTATACTCTAACCACGTTTAACGTGATCCAAATATTCGACTGATATTTCTCTTTCCTTAGATTTTGAGCAGTGTAAATCAATACAAAATAAACATCCTATATTTAAGCAGGAAATTTTTCTGATGAGAACTTCTCATTGAGAAACAGACTGTTGCAACAGATGCGGAAATATATTCGTGTATAAAGATCAATATCTTCAGTATTGTAGCGTTTTAAGTTTAATACCGAGTTGTTAAAACGAATGAATTTCTTCAAGTTAATCGTACGTTCAGTTAAAATTTTCGAAAATCGTATCAAGAAAAGATTTAATTAAATTTGCAAAACACAAGCGAACATCATTTATCAGTATGTATTTACACCACCATATAATAATTTTTCAATAACACTATCGTCAAATGAAATAAACAAATCAATTTTCAATACCAATTTCTTCCACAAGAAATCCTTCTCTCCTTTATTACAATCATTTCATAATCATTCAAAATTACTTAAAAGACTAACACTCCAATGTTGAACATTTCGTAATAATTCGATGCAAACTTATTTAAAAATTTTCAAATAATCACTTTTAAATTAAATTGCAATTCTTTCATTACTATCTACAACACAGATTTCAATTATCTGTGCAAACGATTCTACTTCAAATTTCACAATTCTCCAGCATCACCATTATTTTTCATTCAAACCCTCATTTGCAATATTTGCCACAAAGTATTACGATCAGGGAAAATACAAAAGTACGAATACATCAAAAGGATTCACCTCATTTTTCACGGGAACGGCTCGATTTCACGGCTGCGCTGCGACAAAACGAAGTGAAAAATCTCGTATCTCGAGCAACTAATTTGCGGTTAAAATTTACATGGTTGCAAAAAGGAGAAAAGGAAAGAGCAGGTCGTAGATTGTATCTCTCGTTGAAGAGTTTACGCGATTTCAATCTTAAGAACATAATCTTCATTAAGCTTTTTCGAGCAGTTGCGCGGTTTCATCTTAATTGCCTTTTATTTTTTACTCCCCGAAACAGGTTCGCGCAACAAAATGGCCCATACACTGTGATCAGCATATATTGGATCCAAAGTTTCGATATTACCCCCAGGTCAGTCGTGATAAATAACGGCTTCACTTACAGAATTTAAACGTCGTTCGGTTGTTATTTTTTCAGCCAAAGGATACGTAAGGACGTCGATGATCTATACCTGCAACATTGTGATCCACGCCTCGCGGACACACACGTATACGTATTTTTCTGGCTTGATCAAAATCGAATCAGATTTCACGACCACAATATAAAATTGATTGCTCCTGAATTTCTCAATAATTTACACGCTCCCTCCGATCGTTTTGTAATAACATTTACATGTACACTTCCTTCGTTACACTACACGCGAGAAAAATTCGGTTTTCTCGTGCACCTTAAATCTTGGATAATTATGTCGACAACGACGTGATAAACTTTCTGTTAATATTATTGCGAAGATATTGAATTTCGAACTTTATTCGTAATTGACGATTTTCTTTCGTAACGTTTAATACGATCTATTCTGTTCCGTTTTTTGCTTCCCTTTTGCTCTGTTACTTGCTCTGCTTATTCTTTACAGCAGAACAGAGATTTTCAATCTTTTTCATTTCCAAAATTCTACGGAGCGTTGAGAAATGTGTTACATATTTTCTCCGATCTGATGAAAAATAAAGTGATTTAAAGAGTGACTTAGGAGGAAATAGTATTTGCTGTTGTTGTTCGTTCAACTTTGTTAAATTGTACTGAAACAATGTTGGACATACCTGTGGAGCTTTCGCGGAGTAGTGGTTGAAATTTGATTGTTAATAAAAGTATGATTATTGACGTCTGAATATGTCGTTAGGCTAGTATAATGAAGCAAAGAGCTATCACTTTACACCGGGTACTTACAAGTTGCAAGAAATCTTTTCCAATACCTGATAGTTCTCTTGCATGAAAACCACTCTGACCAGATATCTTGATTATTCTTTGTGAAACTAACCAAACTGAAATAATGCTTATGTGACCGCGAAACTTATCGTATCTTGTAATTTCAACCGCATTATCGAGAAGATACTTTATTAGCGATATAGAGTTGCAAAACGTGTCAGTGATTTCTCATTTAACATACAATCTTCTAACTGTAATTCGTTTATCCTTCGTTCCTCTATGTTGTTCAGATTTTCCCTGAAAAGTTTCGAGACTAATTTTGCCCGCAGTATTTAATTTTATATCAGTTTCGACGATTCTTTTATTTTACTATATTTTTCATTGAAATAATAACTTCTGAATTTCATTCGAATGGTCAATTTCACATTTCCCAGTTTCTATGCAAACGATGTTTAAATTGTAATCAACCTAAATAACCCTTTCGCTCCGGCAGATTATCGGCAAAATTTGTCGTTTTGGCGTTGAAAAATTTGGAGAAAAGTTAAATATTTATCATTTTTAAATTTCTATTGTTAAATTAAAGCGAGAGCACACAAAGGATTGAGTTTAAACGAATTTTAAGGATCGAATTTTAAGCGAAATTTAAGGATTGAATTTTAAGCAAAATTTAAGGATTGAATTTTAAGCGAAATATAAAAATTGAATTTTAAGCGAAATTTAAGGATCGAATTTTAAGCGAAATATAAAAATTGAATTTTAAGCAAAATTTAAGGACTGAATTTCAAGCAAAATTTAAGGACTTAATTAAGGCGAAAGTGTACCAAAAGTCACCGACACAGCACAGTGCGAGAAAATTTTGAAAGCGCCCGTAGGCGCCAATAGCAGCGAAGGGGTTACGATGGAAAGGAAATTCTCGAGAAACTGATAGAAAATTTAGAAAAGATAGAAACTTCTCCATTTAAAAAACCCAACACTTGTCGTTTTTCTTAAGTTTGCATCGATAAAGGCTAGGTTCTGCAAGAAAGAAAGGAGAGAAATTTTTAGGCGAAAGTTAGGGGAGGGAGGTTGAATGCTCGTCAGCGCTATTCAGGTGTATCCTAAAATTTGTTGCATGTCGTTTGGAGCGAAGGTCGTAAGAGAGGGCAATTGGACGGTCGTAAAGGATCCAGATAAGGCCCGCAGGCGGTGTATACATATATTGTTCACGTTCCCTTGGCTCTCTACCGGGATCTCGCATAAATTTCAATCGAACGCATCTCTCTACTTCTCTTTCGGCTGGTTCGATGCGGAATAAAAAGTGAAAAATACATTCCCACATGCAGTTAGGTCGGACGTCATCCATATGTCACGATCCTCGGTGCATATCGAGCCGATAAACACACAGAGAGAGAGAGAGAGAGGAGACTCTGATGATACTGGTCCTTCGACGTTGTTTTTGAAACTGTTCTTCGAAAATTGTTATCATTTTACTTATCGTGGAACGAAGAAAGGAAGAAAGAAAGAAAGGAGCTCGTTTAGTTTTGTTGAAAGTAGAACGAAACCTGGGAGAAAAGGTCAAAGGCTAGAGCGGAGGGGTAAGAAAATGGTGAAACTCGAGTCTGTTGCTGGCAAAACGAACACTAGAAACTGCCACCGTTCTTCCTAATGTCTTGCTATGAAATTGCTGCATTCAGCGAACACGAATCCATTTCCTTAATCGCACGTCGCATCGACCGCTCAAAGGGACAATGACGTGTTTTAATTGTACGATCTTCCCGGTGGATAAGAATTTTTTTACTTTAACAGGAGATAAACGCCGTGGCCGTTGCAAGTATGTATTATACCGCGTGTTTCGTGGAATACGTTTGTAAAATGTGTCCATGGAATATTTGGGAATGGAAAATGTTTGTCATTTTTGGCCTTTCTTATCGTAGGGTTTGTGGGAGATAATCGTCACACTTCCGTGTGATTATAATAATTGTGTTATTTTTTTTTTGAGTTTATTAATTTGTATGCGAGGTGTACAGTTGTTATTTTGTATGTGAAGTATATAACCGTCAGTTTGTACATAATTACAACTTTTTTATTTCTACGAATTATTTATCTTTATGAGAAAATTAAAGAAAAACGATTTGTTCCCTTTTATCAAGGACCTTTTGTACTACAAATTACTTTTTTCAAATTTCATTTTTACCAATGTTAGCCCAAGTTATAGTACAAAAACTTAGAGTGGCCGGTACTGCACGATTCTCCCCTATACGAGGTATGGACATCACTTTGTGTATTAGGCATAGTCAACTATTATTTTGTTTGAGGTATAATCGTCAATTTTTATATGAGGTATAGTTGTTATTTTGTATATGAGGTATAGCCATCTTTTTGTAAATTAAGTATAATTGACTATTATTTTTTTTATGAGGTATGGCCATCATTTTGTATAATAGGTATAATTAAGTATTATTTTGTATATTAGACATAGTCAACTATTATTTTGTTTGAGGTATAATCGTCAATTTTTATATGAGGTATAGTTGTTATTTTGTATATGAGGTATAGCCATCTTTTTGTAAATTAAGTATAATTGACTATTATTTTTTTTATGAGGTATGGCCATCATTTTGTATAATAGGTATAATTAAGTATTATTTTGTATATTAGACATAGTCAACTATTATTTTGTTTGAGATATAGTCATTACTTTATATATGAGGTATTGCTAACTATTACTTTGTATGTGAGGTACAGCTATCATTTTGCATATGAGGTATAGCCATCATTTTGCATATTAAGTATAATCAACTGTTACTTTGTTTGAGATATAGTCATTACTTTATATATGAGGTATGACCATCATTTTGTATAATAGGTATAATTAAGTATTATTTTGTATATTAGACATAGTCAACTATTATTTTGTTTGAGGTATAATCGTCAATTTTTATATGAGGTATAGTTGTTATTTTGTATATGAGGTATAGCCATCTTTTTGTAAATTAAGTATAATTGACTATTATTTTTTTTATGAGGTATGGCCATCATTTTGTATAATAGGTATAATTAAGTATTATTTTGTATATTAGACATAGTCAACTATTATTTTGTTTGAGGTATAATCGTCAATTTTTATATGAGGTATAGTTGTTATTTTGTATATGAGGTATAGCCATCTTTTTGTAAATTAAGTATAATTGACTATTATTTTTTTTATGAGGTATGGCCATCATTTTGTATAATAGGTATAATTAAGTATTATTTTGTATATTAGACATAGTCAACTATTATTTTGTTTGAGATATAGTCATTACTTTATATATGAGGTATTGCTAACTATTACTTTGTATGTGAGGTACAGCTATCATTTTGCATATGAGGTATAGCCATCATTTTGCATATTAAGTATAATCAACTGTTACTTTGTTTGAGATATAGTCATTACTTTATATATGAGGTATGACCATCATTTTGTATAATAGGTATAATTAAGTATTCTTTTGTATATTAGACATAGCCAACTATGCAAGTATGTATTATACCGCGTGTTTCGTGGAATACGTTTGTAAAATGTGTCCATGGAATATTTGGGAATGGAAAATGTTTGTCATTTTTGGCCTTTCTTATCGTAGGGTTTGAGGGAGATAATCGTCACACTTCCGTGTGATTATAATAATTGTGTTATTTTTTTTTTGAGTTTATTAATTTGTATGCGAGGTGTACAGTTGTTATTTTGTATGTGAAGTATATAACCGTCAGTTTGTACATAATTACAACTTTTTTATTTCTACGAATTATTTATCTTTATGAGAAAATTTAAGAAAAACGATTTGTTCCCTTTTATCGAGTACCCTTTGTACTACAAATTACTTTTTTCAAATTTCATTTTTACCAATGTTAGCCCAAGTTATAGTACAAAAACTTAGAGTGGCCGGTACTGCACGATTCTCCCCTATACGAGGTATGGACATCACTTTGTGTATTAGGCATAGTCAACTATTATTTTGTTTGAGGTATAATCGTCAATTTTTATATGAGGTATAGTTGTTATTTTGTATATGAGGTATAGCCATCTTTTTGTAAATTAAGTATAATTGACTATTATTTTTTTTATGAGGTATGGCCATCATTTTGTATAATAGGTATAATTAAGTATTATTTTGTATATTAGACATAGTCAACTATTATTTTGTTTGAGATATAGTCATTACTTTATATATGAGGTATTGCTAACTATTACTTTGTATGTGAGGTACAGCTATCATTTTGCATATGAGGTATAGCCATCATTTTGCATATTAAGTATAATCAACTGTTACTTTGTTTGAGATATAGTCATTACTTTATATATGAGGTTTGGCCATCATTTTGTATAATAGGTATAATTAAGTATTCTTTTGTATATTAGACATAGCCAACTGTTATTTTGCATATGAGGTAAAATCATCCATTTGTATACAAGGTGTAGCCATCCTTTTGTATATTAGGTATAATCAACAATTATTATGTACATTAGGCATAGTAAACTATTATTTTGTTTGAGATATAGTCGTTACTTTATACATGAGGTATTGTCAACTATTATTTTGTATGTGAGGTACAGCTATCATTTTGCATATGAGGTATAGCCATCATTTTGCATATTAGGTACAATCAACTGTTACTTTGTTTGAGATATAGTCATTAGTTTATATATGAGGTATGGCCATCATTTTGCATATTAGGTACAATCAACTATTACTTTGTTTAAGATATAGTCATTACTTTGTATATGAGGTATGGCCATGATTTTGTATAATAGGTATAATTAAGTATTCTTTTGTATATTAGACATAGCCAACTATTATTTTGTATATTAGGTATAATCATCAATTTGTATATAAGGTGTAGCCATCCTTTTGTATATTAGGTATAATCAACAATTATTATTTATATTAGGCATAGTCAACAATTATTTTATTTGAGATATAGTCATTACTTTATACATGAGGTATTGCCAACTATTATTTTGTATGTGAGGTACAGCTATCATTTTGCATATGAGGTATAGCCATCATTTTGCATATTAGGTACAATCAACTATTACTTTGTTTGAGATATAGTCGAAAAAATTAAACTGACTTTGAAGTCTCCCCCACCATACCCGGTACAAAAAAATTATTTAGGGGGAGTTCCCTTGAGGTTTTTCTTAAATAAATCTCTCTACTTGTGCACACGCGACTGAAACGCGTAGAAAACTTATTTTTATTCCTTTTATCTCCTCTAGGAGATACGCAGAATAACGGCTCGGTAGCGTTTCAATTATCGCAGATGTAACTAATGTCCGATATTAGGTGCCGTCCGACGTTAAGGGAACACCCCCTATACCACATAATTTCCCCATTCGTACCAAACAACTTTTGTTAAAACATTTTTTTCCTATCATCACTTCCTTAAAAGATATTCCACTGTATTGAGATAAAATAGACACCCTGTATGGATTTTTCGTATAATTGCTTCAGTTATCGATTAATACGTTATACTCGTCGCGTGGTGTAATTTTCAAAGAAGGAATACATAGTCCCACGTCGCAGTTCGGACAGTACAAGTACCTGGTACCTTTTTCGGCTGAACAGCGAAAGGGTTAAAAAAGTTGTAGGGTGTTGAGAGGGACATAATACGGTGGTAATAGTTTTCTCACAGGTGAACGCGCAGGAGAGATCCGAAGGTCAGCCTTATTTTTTCAAAGGGGAGAAAACTGTCTAGGTTCTTTAGCGTCAAATTCGATAGCTCGATTGATTTTGAGAATAAAAATCTGTTCACTCTATATCACTTCGTGCAACATGTTCGCGGTGTCTGAACTATGGTAGGCAGAATTGAAGAAATCGAATCGGTATTCTTCAGAATGTTTTTAAGTTTCTTCAGATATTCGATACAGTAGGTATCTTCGTGATTTTGTTCTTTAAATCCGTCGCGCTGTCGAATCGAATTGAACATTCGGACCTCTTCGACTCTTCCACGTGTGAAAAAATGATTGCAACGATATTATGAGAAAATTATCCCCTTTTCTCTGGTTATTTAATTTTTTAATCAGCTCGATATCCTGTGCACGCGAAGCAGAAAAATGGAAATACCATATTGCGGTGATATTTTATTTATACAAAACACTAAAGATGAAATAGGTAATGCTTCGATTGAAGTAAGTGGTAAAAGATGAAATACAGGTTTTGCATACCAAATTCAACATTTTGCAAAAGAAATTCACTCTTTTATCTATATTTTGTTCTATCCTCAAGTC
>NW_017100347.1:516357-519051 GCF_001263275.1 Habropoda laboriosa | reverse complement strand
TGAATGTCGATATAACAGAGGCCTGCCTAAAGATTACCCATTTAGTAAAAAACAGAATTGCTCCAATTTTATTTTACCGCACATGAGAAAGGTGTAACGTTGGGTTTATGTATAAGAATTAGCATTGCGACACATTCTCAAAGTCCAACTAAAGCACTGTCGTTAATTTGCACTTGTGATAATATGAATAGGTAATTTACTTTCATTCGATTGAAACGTTTAACTATGAATTCCGTATGTGTTGAATTGGTAATTACTGTAAAATTATAATTATTTAATGTACATCTTTGTATTGCATAAAATAAAATTTAAAATTTCTTGACGATAAATTGACATTTGATTTGATTTTTATTACAGAAGCTGAAGAAAACAATTTTGTAGAAAATCTTGATTTGCAAAAGGGTGAATATTATTTTGCAAAAGATTGAATTTTATTTTGCAAAGAGTTGAATTTGATTCGCAAAAGGGTGAATTTGTTTTGCAAAAGGTTGAATTTGATTCGCAAAAGATTGAATTTAATTTGCAACAAGTTCAATTTGATTCGCAAAAGGGTGAATTTGATTCGGTAAAGGTTGAATTTGGTTGGCAAAAAATTGAATTTAATTTGCAATAAGTTGAATTTGATTCGCAAAAGGGTGAATTTGATTCGCAAAAGGGGGAATTTTATTTTGCAAAAGATTGAATTTAATTTGCAAAGAGTTGAATTTGATTCGCAAAAGGGTGAATTTGATTCGCAAAAGGGTGAATTTGATTCGCAAAAGGTTGAATTTGTTTCGCAAAAGGGGGAATTTTATTTTGCAAAAGATTGAATTTAATTTGCAAAGAGTTGAATTTGATTCGCAAAAGGGTGAATTTGATTCGCAAAAGGGGGAATTTTATTTTGCAAAAGATTGAATTTAATTTGCAAAGAGTTGAATTTGATTCGCAAAAGGGTGAATTTGATTCGCAAAAGGGGGAATTTTATTTTGCAAAAGATTGAATTTAATTTGCAAAGAGTTGAATTTGATTCGCAAAAAGTTGAATTTCATTCGCAAAAGGGTGAATTTGATTCGCAAAAGTTTCAATTTTATTTTGCAAATGGTTGAATTTCATTTGCAAAAGTGTAAAATTCATTTACAAAAAGGTTGAATGTCTTTTGCAAAACCTGTAATCACTTGGCCCACTTAACACTCTCAAACCCGTCAAAATAAATCTCGTACATTCCCAACGAATTCAACAATACCCGGAGGGAAGTATATTTACCGATAGTCACAGTCACCGATCAATAAATCCATTAACAATCCACTAACCGTAATAGAGAGGCAATGTGGTAAGCCGCAAATTATTGTTGCAGGTGAGAAGGGTTCGAACATACTTGCGCCACAATTTTTGATTTTACAAGTTTTGGTTTAGTCAGGTCGATGCTTTCCCGGACGTGCCACGATGGAGCCTCGAATGTGAGGTTCCGATGATCCAGCTGAGTATCGAGTTTACACGTAACTTGCTCCAATGCCGTTTCTCCTTCTCCCATTTCCCCTCTGTCTCTCACTCTCTCTCTCTCTTTCTCTCTCTGGCTGTTGTTCGCGCGGCGAAGACCTACTCAGCGTTCGGTGTCCACCGCCTCGTGATAGTGACCCTGGCCAAGGGACCCACCGACACCTTCCAAGTGTTACCGTATAACTGTGCAAGAAAATCTCACCTGGCCACGTAAGGTCCCTTTCGGGTACTCGGGTGTCAACACTTGCAACCTGAGATCTTATTTGGAACATGTACAGGTTACACGCGTACGTATTATACCGACGTATGTATATTGGTCTATGTTGCTTTTGTAACGTGACCTATCAAATTTGCTGTTAGATTTGTTTCGCTCGATTAACACGTTCCTGTGTAGGGTTCGAATCTATTTCATCCCCCTTTTGTGCGTGATTTAGCGTGCAGGTACTTTCCTTTCTGGTTGATTTGTGGTGGTTGAATGTTGGAGGGATATTTTAGCTTTATGATTCTTGGGTGAAACTGGGAGAAATTTGTTAAAATGTTGTAATTGAGTGTTGATTGATAGGTATTGGGGTGGAATAGTGATTGTTAGTTTTAAAGTGTTTAATTCTGGTATAAATTTCAATTTGCTGTGAAGATTAATATTTTATCGATATTAATTTTTATTAATATTAATGTTTCATTCATGTTCATTTTCATTAGTTTTCATTAATTCTCAATAATTTTCATTAATTTTCATTAATTTTCATTAATTTTCATTAATTCTCAAAAATTTTCATTAACTTTCATTCATTTTCATTAATTCTCAATAATTTTCATTAATTCTCAATAATTTTCAATAATTTTCATTAATTCTCAAAAATTTTCATTAATTTTCATTCATTTTCATTAATTCTCAATAATTTTCATTAATTCTCAATAATTTTCAATAATTTTCATTCATTTTCATTCATTTTCATTAATTTTCATTAGTTTTCATTAATTCTCAATAATTTTCATTAATTTTCATTAATTCTCAAAAATTTTCATTAATTCTCAATAATTCTCAATAATTTTCATTTATTTTCATTAATTTTCATTAATTTTCATTAGTTTTCATTAATTCTCAATAATTTTCATTAAGTTTCATTCATTTTCATTAATTTTCATTAATTTTCATTATTATTAAAATTAATATTTCATTCATATTAATTTTCATTTATTTTCATTAATTCTCAATAA
>NW_017100347.1:514453-515905 GCF_001263275.1 Habropoda laboriosa | reverse complement strand
AAACAGAATGAATATTATTAGAACAAGGTAATTAATTTAAACTGTAGTATGCTGAGAAATTTATCATTTGCGTTTACTTTCTCCCTTTTATTCAGAAATAAAAATGTATTCAGTTACAACGAATAATCGAGTAATTAAAAGAATAATGTACAAATTTGTCGAATTACACACAGAAACTTATTTCCTATATATCATTTTCTATATCACATACACGTACATTTGCTTGCCCTTTTCTGATTCGTAATTGTTCACCGATCTTACTTTTCCATTAACAATAACTAATCGTTTGAATACGACGACGATATCAAGACTTGCACGACATTTATTCCTTGCTTCACATCCGCGGATTTCTCTCTTGCGGCAATTTTAAATTTAATACGCAGCGGAGTGGAAGTAGAAGAATGCCATGCATTACCGGAACAATCCGCAGAAAATTAATGTGAATTAATATGAATTATTTTGTAATTTGAAAACTTTCCAAAAGTCCGCTTCCAGGAGGATGCCGAGTAGTATCTGCACTTTGTAAAAAATTAGGCGGCGTTTCATTAGAAGTTTTAATTTCTGCGTGCAGTTTAACGTACGATATAAAAGACATTCGTACCTAGGGAAGAGTTACCTCTACCATACCTCGTCCATTTCTTTCTTATTAACGGATATAAACAATATTTAACGGCGAAAATATGAAATAAATGAAGAATAAGAAGTACAGACCTAAAATTCTAAAATTATATCCTATTTTCTGCGAGTTACAAATATTCAAAAAAATTCAGATAATTTTGGTGTAATTTCTGACCAATTTACATAATTTTTGTATTCTTCACTTTTAAGACCATTACGTGTCAAGTTAAATCATTTTTCTTCTATTCGTCATTTGAATTTTGAAGCTTCTTTATGGTATTGACATTTTGCTGATTTCGTTTGGTTATTTTTATATATTTCCGTTTATTGAGTTTTTAATTAAATTTTAATTTTTTTTCGTTTCTGGGTCGATTTATTTTTAAATGATATATATACAGGGTGTCCCGTAACTCCTCGAACACCCGGAAATGGGGGGTTCCTGAGGTGATTCTGAACAACTTTTTCCTTTACCAAAATGTTGTTTGAAGCTTCATTTTTGAATTATTAACGAAAACCAGTGGCCAATCAGAGCGTGCGTAGAGCCCGCGCTCAGGGACGGAGAACAAAGGCTCATTCGCACGCGATTCCGACTAATTGCAATTTTTTCAAAAATTTATACAAACGTGGGAATTACAGCAAAAAAGCATTTCTCTAAGCCTTATAAAAATAGCGGTGCAAAGTGAAATTTTTTTGACAGCGATCGATAACCGAGAAGTCACGCGTCGCGTCGTTCATGATAGCGCGCGGGTGAATCTCTGTTCGCCCGTCCCTGAGCGCGGGCTCTACGGGCGCTGTGATTGGCCAGTGTTTTTCGTTAATAACTCGAAAACGAAG
>NW_017100347.1:506064-514122 GCF_001263275.1 Habropoda laboriosa | reverse complement strand
ATAAAAAAATTTTCTTCATTTAAGTAAAAATAAAAGGAACGCAGTTTCGTACTTGAAAGGGTCAACGCACCATTGTTTCTTTCGTCACTCACATCGCGCGTTATCAGAGCTGACTGTTTACATTTTCAAAAATTATTTTCCAATTGAAATCTTCGTGCATGGTACGGTATTTAGAAGTTAAAAGAATATCAAGTGCACCGCAGTTGTCGCGAAAAAGTTTCCTCTAAGGTAAATTCATATCGAACTTATATACATACTTACGTACCTACTTGTTTTGGTAAGAACTTTTACCAATTAAATTATTTAGCAGAAGTTCGATCAAATATGAAATACAAACACTTGGTCTCTGTACACTTGTCGCATTTTGCACCCGGCATGTTCGTATTTATAGGTCTCTTTAAAATAGTTTGAGAGCAGTCTTGCAAAGACCGTAGAAATTCGCGAGAATTCACGCGTGTAGGATGTCACATTGCTCTCATCCTGCGGACAATTTTCGTTTTGTCTGCGTTCTCTGACTTTCCACGAGGGATTAGAAGGCACAGGTAAGATCGCGTTATTTCACATCAGCCGAGTGTTTATTCACTTTTTTACCACTCTGTTAACGTTAACACATCACAGAAATACGACGAGAGATACGTTTCAAATTGTATTTGAATTGTGTATTGAAAAATTCTGTTTAACGCTTACTACGCGTATGTGTGTTCATCCGCTCTGAAACAGTGTGAAATTTTTCTTGATCAACTTGAATGGTGTCCAAAAGAAATTTTTCAAAATGTATAAATTTAAAGGTCGACAGGTTTAACTGCATTTTCGTTGCGGAAGGAATGTGGGATAGGGAGAAATTTTAAATGCACTATTTGTAATCATTCTGATTCGTGCATGTATGCTTTGGCTTTATTAACGTATTATAAAAAAATTGTTGTTAATTTTACAAGGAAATTTATTAAAATTTAGAAGGAATTTTTTGGCTAATTATCAGTATCAATTTAAAACTAAATATTTATTCAATATTCAAAACATTTTCATTTATCATCTTTGAATTTCACGCTAACTGAAATGAGGACATATGTTTTGTCCGTTTCGTTAGAAATTTTTGATAAAGCTTGGTAGCTATTTCTTGAATTATCCAAATTATTTGCAAAAATAATCGATTTACGATGAGACTTAATAGAAAATTTTAGTGGACTGTGTACGAAGTGACCGGACCTACTGATTTTAAGGAAAACAGCTCAACTTTATGTCAACAACTCAATTTTAACGAAAAGAAATGTATAAAAAGAAATATAATTAAAGTAATTGAATGTATTCGATGCATTTCTGGTAGAAATATACCTGTTGAAAGAGTATTTTCAAAAATAATGAAAATAATCAATTACAGTTAAACATTTCAAAAAACATATTAATTGTAAAGTAGAATATTAGTACAAACTATGGTCAATTTCCTAAAGAAATTCAAAATAACAAAGAATTCGTAAATTCGATCAAATAAATACGTGTAACCCTTGTTTAAGTATTGAGTACCTAGTTATTAAGCAATCGTTATATTTAAATTCTACTTCCTCGTTGCTTCCGACTCCTTAAATCCAGTAATTAAATCGAAACATAATTTCCTTTATTCTTCTTTAATAAAGATCTACTAAATCTGTCTTTAGAAAAAAATCTAGTCAATTTAACCACCTACAAAATGATCACATATCTTCGACCAACTCAAGAACGATTATTACCAGTGGCAAGAGTAGATCTTGAATAAATCATTTCTTCAAGATCACGCTTAATACGTCCACCGTTTCGGATAACTGGTCGTAATATAACCAACTGTTCGAGTGATTAATTACACGTGTCAATACCGAAACGGTATAGCGAGCGAGGTGTAGAAACTATAATTACTGTCGCAGAGAGGATCGGTTACGACGCGTAACAGACAGACAGCAGAGAGAGAGAGAGAGAGAGATGACATGATGGGACGAAAAGAGAGCAAGCAATTCACAGAAGAGATACTCCTCTAAGGCCTAAAAGTGGTATAGGTACTACACGTACCGCTCTCGGCATACAATGCATCTCCTTGGCCCGCACCCCTCCCGGAATTCTGGTCTTTCGGTTGAACCGACGTATTACTTATTTATTAGGACCGTGCCCGGGTGGTCCGCGACATGACGGAATCGATTACGCGAATTCGCGGAACTGGCCTTCCTGGCCCGAGTCCCTTCAGAATTAAGCTTCCACTCCTTCAGATTCGGCTCTCTTCTCTTCTCTGCCTCCTTCCTTTCGACCCTTTCGTTTTTCCATCTTCTTCCGTCTATTCTATACTCACCGTCTCTCTCCTTCTCTCGCGGATCTTTCTCCAACCTTTTTTGAATACACACATGCGCGCGCACGTGTGTGTGTGTACCTATATGCATATATTTATATTGTACATATATATATATACACATGTGACTATGCTCACCCTGGTTCTTCCCTCTCTCTTTCTCTTTCTCCCCCTCTTTTCCTATCTCTGTCACGTGTCAAGTGCCGTCTTTCTTCCTTCGAAACAGTAGAACATTATCCCAGGATCCCAATTCACGTAAACGTTCTGTTCATTAAGTCAATCGGAATAACAATAATTGTTCCAGAAATCTGTTCATCAAGCCAATCGGAATAACAATAATTGTTTTAGAAAACATTTGACTAGTTATCAATCCAGGTGACAGTTTGGTTGTAGCCGGGAGTAGACATAACCTCGTTTAAACGATTCACGGATAAGAATAACAGAGAGGAAGTTTTCGATAAAGAGGAACGAATTATCTTTCCTTTTCTTACGAAATTTATCGGCAAAACCGGCAACGAGGAAGAGATGTATGTATTGGGAATGGTCTTCTGGCGAGTTATGACCTCCTTTCGTTACCGGGGAATACCCTACTAGAAGATGGAGAATGACAAGTCCCTGAGAGATCGCGGAGGAAATTATTATGTCGATACTGTTCAACCTGGATGGACAAATTCTCCTCCGTGTCTTCTGTTACGATGCTGCTGGTGACATAATAACATACGGTTTGTGCATCTAGATTTCGATAATATCGAACACTGTGTGTGTGTGTGTTATCGCTTTATCAACGACTACACCTTTCGACAGGGTGTTTACTTACCTTTTGCGACTTAGTTTATGTACTTCGTGAAACAGCAAATGCAACTTGTTATTTACAAATGAGCATCTATTTTTTCCATTGATAACATTTTTATTGAAATCATATAATAATGTAATAATTATCTCTTAATTTATCTTTTCTGTTGCTTTAACAATATAAATTAAAACTGCGGATATGTATGTTATACAAATATGTTCGTTATAAATTGCGTCAACAGCGAATAATGTAGGATAGTAATTATTAATGCTAATAACAGAGTAGGATTTCTCTTTTTCTACGTACAAAAACATTTGTTCGGACTTGTTTACAGGACATCCATTTATTTCACGATCCTTGACAACCATTTAATCACGGTAATAATATTAATCAGATCCATTCGTTATACTTATCTCGAACATTTCACGTCTTTGAATAATTGCATTCGTTGTTGGCTAAACAATAGGAACGCGTCTAACCTAACAAAATATGCCGTCTCGTAAAAACGATTCTCTACCATTCGTTTAAATAATATCGTAAGCGCAAAAAAATTATAAGTTAACGATATACAATTGATACGAATAAAAACCTACGAAAAGAAAATTTCTGCGATACTTATCGTTCGTATGAAATACGTCTGCAAAGAGATGCGATAAAACAACACCATGAACGTTGCAATTGTATGTACAATTTTTATTTTGGGGTTAATATAGTAATTCTCGTAATCAGGGCGGGTGAATACGATTGGGTCGTATGTGTACGCGTGTATCGTGTTATTTTTTTTTTTCTTTTTACTTTTAGTCCGAAGAGTGAACGTGGGATTTAGGTAGCTAGCCTCGTCCTAGCCTCGTGTGCGCATTCACACCATTTAATTAGTTTGCAGCGTGTTTTACATGTTTCATAATTATTATTACTTCTTCTTCTTATTTTTTTTTTTGTCGTTTGTTCGTTCGTCGTTAATCTCTCTTGTAAATACTTCATCTAATTTAATTACGTACGTAATAATTCGATTAATCAATAAATCCGTAATAAATCCGTATAAACGTTGAATTGTGTGCGTGAGTGAACTAGTGGCGCCGATCCTGTCGTAAGGGCCGGCTAGGAAGTCTCTGTAGTAACCAGCGGTAAACGTATCACAAGTTATGTAGCATTCATTTATGCATTATCGGCACGAGTGTTCGAGAATCGAGGCTGATTCGATCTCTCTTTCTTTCTCTTTCTCTCTCTCTCGCTCAATCTCTCTTTCTCTCTCTCTCTCTCTCTCTCGCTCTCTCATGTAAACTCCCGTTCGAAAACTATTCTCAGTATTTCACCGAACGACGAGTATGTACCGGTGCTTCCTCGTCTTAATATGTATAGTGAAAAAAAGTCTGTCTACTGGCTGCGCAAAGGCAATGACTGCGAGTGAGATAACCTCACTTTTGTTTCTGATTCTATCTTCATAACTTCGCGAACGACTTTGGCGTTGAACGTGGATCGATACTAATTAAATTGTATTCCACTAATTGCAGCCAAACATCTTTCTGGATTTACCTATTTATAGAGTCCCGGCATCGTGCGTAAAACGCGATGCACTTTGTATGTATACATATATTTATATATACATATATATATAAATATATCGTGTATATATATATAATATCTATATGTGGCTAACGTTCGGCACGAAAAAAGTCTTGTCGCTTATCCTTGTGACGAGGTCTACGACCTCTCTGATCGCATTTGCCTGATTTTGTCTGGTCGACATAAATTCTATATTGTAACTCTGCGTTCGATTCATCTCTTCAACGAAAACGTCGATTCTCAAACACTCGAAAATATTGTAGTTGTAGCGTGACGCAGTGCCGCGGTGTTTACTGTTCCACAATGCCATCTATAAATAGACGGATCGTAGGACATGCGTACACCACGGCTCCCTGCGCTTAGGTAATTGTTATTGTATATCAAACTTTATAAACTGTAATACAATGTAAACCTGTAAAAAATATACTGGGTGACGGCGGCTCTGTATAATATAATAAGTAGTATTATAATCGTTATGGTACAATTGTAATTCGTATAAATATATCGTTATATTATATTTCTGCAATGTGCGCTTCCTATCTTCATTTTTCTTTTTCCTGCGATCCATCTTTTGTCGTATATCGTACAAACCGGCGGCGTTCTATTATTTCTTTCTGTTATATCTCGTAAGCGTGTTTCGTTCGTTGTACGGTAAATACGGCTCAGCACCATTTCACGTATACCTATTGCATCACGAAACCTATATCACTTATTATGTATATCGCCATTCGACTTCGACATGTACACGTTTGTCATAAATAAAACTATCCCCTGCTAAGTATTTACGGTTAAAACGAAGATTTGTCTTTTTTAAACATTGCGCGAAATTAAATTGCAAATCATATTACCGGATTCTCTCTGGTGCGTCGTTTATAATCTTGTTGAATAATTTACACATGTAAAAATGTTAACACATCGCTAATTGACGAGACAGCTGAAATAACAATCGATATGCTCTTTTCGAATTAAATTCAGCGCAGCATTTAAACGAGGCATTATATTCAAACTGAACGTATAATACTATATACTTCTGTGAAACCTTGAAATCGTTGGAGGAATAATATTTAGAATAATAGCAATAAAGATAATTATTCCTTCAACCAAGGGCATCGAAGGCGCAGCGTTTACCGTACCACGAATAAACAGCGTTAATTTGTTATTTTCTCATGCGCTCGGGGCGAGGCTAGGGCGATTTAGGAACTACGTGACAGCACAACCGATGCAAGTAACTATTTCATCTGTTTCCTGGTTTTTTTTTTTTGCCGCTTTATACAGTGAATTTTCGGTGAAATTCAATTTGACGGTTTCTATGTCACGACCATTGGAAACCGGCCAAAAGTAACCGATGGAATGCTCCTTGTCCGTGTCGAGTGGAAAGCCATGATATTTTCAATAATAAATCGGGGGAGAAAATTTGGATTTTCAGCTAGAGTGAGTGAGTTGAAGAAACTTGGTGCCATGAGGAAACACATCGTTTTTACCGGTAATGCGCAAATACCGGCAGTCGGTAAGTACCACGGCAGAGCAAACAATCAAAACGTTCGAAGCGCCATCTTTCAACGGTGACGTACACTCCCGATACCACCGATGCACTTTGCACTCGATACACGGAACTTTAGAAACTTTTGCATATTTACCACTTTATATATTGCACAACGACACAGAAACCGCATGTCTTATGTACTTGTTCTCTTACTCTCTTTCTCTCTCTCTCTCTCTCGCATACACACACGCACGCACACACACATTTTCTCTCGCGCGCAATCTCTTATTTCCACTAACTTTTATCTTAGTGCATGTTCCTATTGCTCAAGTAAAGGTTGTATCCGAAGAACAGTACTCACATTGAACAATTATCAATATAGATATATGTATATGTATATGTACACATAAATACATAAACATACATATACATATATATTACGCATAAATAATCGACTGCGCGCTCTTTGATCCTATGTACAAGTGTGGCTTCACGTAAATTAAAAATAATTATTTTGCAGAGGCGTGTCTCTCTCTTGCTCTTTCCTTTTCTCTATTTTCCTCTTCCACGTTCGCATTCTCTCTTTCTCTCTTTCTCACTTTTTCTTTTTCTCTCTCGCTCTTCACATGTAACTAATACATTTCATTCGTCTTCTTTTTCACCCTTTTCACTACTTCTTCGTTTCTCATTTATCGGCTAAAACCGTACAATCTCATCCTCGTATTGTAGGAACTTAAGATGGTGACTTCGGCTTCGGAGTCCCAGAAAAATCAAAGTATCTCGTTTGTCGTATTTGTGCCTTTTGGTATATAACTGTATCCATAGCGGTAGTGTATTATCATTGTAACAGTGTATACAATATAGTTGCGATCGCAGCAGCCATTGTTCAAAAAATTATGATGTAGCGACGACGACGACGACCACGATCATGACCGATGATAATACCGATAATAATAACGATGACCACGACCAATATTAAATCAGAATGATCGTAATAATTGTGATGTTAATGGAGATGCATTGATAACAATAGTAATGACGACAATTCCTACTTAAGGACTACGCATAAAGAGGACAACGAGTAACGTTACACGAAGGAGTGTTGTTATGGTAAAGAAAGACGTGAACTCGATCAGATGGAATTTCGAGCAGATGGTAAAAAGATATTCGTAGAAATCTGCTTTGTTCCATTTAGACAGCTTTTTCTCGCAACTAGAGACACTTATCCGCGAAACAATTCTTGCAACTGTGATCGATCAAACAGGTGCTGACAATTGAATATTTTCTATAGTATGCTATAGGAAAAACAGACTGACATGGATTAACACGAGCATAAAACGATAATTAAAAGCTTGTCAAATGATGTGAATCTAAAATAATACATATTTTATCATAAATTCGTGGAACAGAACAAAGCGGATTTCTTTCGATATTCCACCCCGCTCGATCGATAGTAAAAATCAATTGACGTTAAAAAATTAAAAAAAAAAAAGGAAACAAACCATTCGACACGTTATGCGTGCAAAATTTCACGTGAAACGCACTAGCGATCTTCTAAAATTAACGATGTATGTAAGTATGTATGTACCTGTGATAGAGCTAATGATATGTCGCGATCGCGTCTTATTCCTTAACGACCGTAAGAAGTGTGGATAAACCGATTTCCTCTCACATCGACCTCAGCTAACTAATCAGTGTCAATAATACTCGTAACGTAAATTGTAGTAATACTAAAGATAATAATGATTGTAGAAAATAATAGTAATAATAAATACAACAACAATAATAATAATAATAATAATGATAATGATAGGTAATAATAATAGTAATAATCATAATAGCGATTCATATAAAGAATTAGTAACTGCGTCGGTGTATGCTTAACAACAGCAATAACGTCCGATGGTATAT
>NW_017100347.1:505315-506052 GCF_001263275.1 Habropoda laboriosa | reverse complement strand
AACTGTTGCGTATCGAAAAACTTTTTAATAACAACAAATTAATAATTATCATTGACCAAACCCCTCGTTCGATCGGTTTTCTCTTCGAACCCCTTTGAAAATTCAACTAACACGAACCTACTACGCGCGATCATATCCATACGTTTCCTGGTAATAAGGTAACCAATCGATACCGCGAGCCCCTTCCTTATGTCTTTTTCCTTTTCATCTGCACGCTACCACACGACAATGACAATGTTTTTCTACACCGATCGTGTAAGTAAGTACGCGCGTCTGTACGGTCTCTTTCAGCCACCTTTCGAGTCACGCCGTGTCTCTCCCTTTCTTTCTCTCACACACACACGCGCGCATACAGTCTCTCCCACCCTTTTTCACCAATTTCTCACTCGCTCGCCGCGCACGCAATCGTACATCCTGTCGTCAGAGATCATCTTTCGCGTATCTGTGTATATAGTGTGTGTCCTCTAACTTGCTCGATCGTTTACGTTCCTTTTTCTTTCCTTTCTTTCCCCCCGGAAGAAACTCTCGCTGTTCCCGCGGATCGTCCGTTCCATTCTCAATGGGGCTCAAGCCGCGCCGCTAACGCGTGTTCGCGCGCGATCAGGGTCGGGTCAGAAGTTAGGTATCATTTTCCTAAAAAGGCTTACGAACAACAAAACAGGCGTAAGTTTTCATTTTCTTTTTTCTTCAAAGAGTATCTCTAACTTACGTACAGATCAATATTTTTCATTTCTCTC
>NW_017100347.1:503113-505243 GCF_001263275.1 Habropoda laboriosa | reverse complement strand
CTTTCGTTAACTGCAAAATAATACTGAAGTCTGCACATGGTGCCTATCACATATGTCTATTACGTAGTCTCCCATATTCTTTCTCTCTCTCTCTCTCTCTCTCTCTCTCTCTCTCTCTCTCTCTCTCTCTCGCACATACGCTCCCAAATAATCAGGCGCACGATCCTCATTCGCGCACACACCATTTTTCTGTGTCTTCCCTCGCTTTCTTTCGTTTCTCTCTTTCTTTCTTTAATCGTTACATACAATTACAACTTGTATCCCGGGGGAGAAAAACAGAGGATACGTCCTCTTTTCCCCTGTCTCACTATATCGCTCCTCGTATCGCACGCATTCCCTAGACTTCTCTCACTAGCGCTCCATCGTAGCTTACTCTCTCGCTCGCTCGCTCGCTCGCTCGTCTTCTCCTCGACAGAGTGGATAAAAAATTGTTAAAACCATTTTCGACGTGGTCGCACCGCTTCGAACGTCTCTCTCTCTCTCTCTCTCTCTCTCTTTTCTACATTGTTCGACCATTGCCGTTATTATTTCTCCGTAGACTAAAATTCGCACTTCTCGACTAAGAAAAAAAGAAACAAACGCGAACGATTGTTTTTTTGGTCGAAATTGTCTTTCTTCTCGTTTGACCCCGGAGTAAAATTCAAAGTGAAGAATAAAAGGAAGGACTTTAAAATCGTTTAACGAGCGCTAATCTCGTGAGAAAAAGCTATTGTCGATTATTTGTTTGCTTTTCGTTTTTCTGTTCTTTCGTAAAGTAAACGAGTAAAATAAATAAAAAAATTAGCGTAGTTATTGTACAGATTGTTCGTATATGAATGTACGAGGCTGTGTGTGCGCAGTATAACCCGTCGAAGCAGTTATAAACTCTTTTGAAACACCCTGCATCTATACATATACATACATACATATATATACGTATACATATGAATTGTATATATACATACATATACATACATAGTGTTAGTAATCAATAATAATATCAGTTTGTATTGTACAGGCTATTTCTTTTGGGGCCGAAAGCCTGTGGTTTCTCTAATATTTACTTAACCCCCAATCCTTTTTTGAACCCATACGCTTTCTCTCCCGTCATTACAATCTACTTAAGTTATCCTTTTTAATAATATATTTAATCTCGCTTTCGCTAGGTGTAGCAAGGTGTGACATATTAACGGCGTTTAAAACCCCGTCACTCTCTGCCTATTCCTCGCCACGCTCTTTCTTTTTGTTATTTTTCATTTTTTTGTTATTTTCTTAAGATTCATTAACGAAATAATCATCGTAAATGTATTATTATAGCTTTACGTTAACTTTTCTTCTTCTTTTACCGTTACTTTTACAGTTTAATATGTTAGCTCTCTTTTTTTTTTTTTTTTCTCTTTATCTATCGTAGATTTGTCTGTGGCTATCCCTGATGTGTTAGTTACCCTGCGCTTCCGTCTGGTTGTTGAAATATTGTTTGCGAAAATTGTGGTCTACGATTAAAAATTTCCCCATCATTCCGTGTGTTCCTTCCTCCACCTACTACCGCTCGTCCTTCTCCCTTCCCTTTAAATTACGAATTTTGCTTCCTCTTTGCGCGCCTCTCGTTCTTTTCCTCTCTCCCCCGTTCCTTCCACTTTTCTGTTTGTCCGTTTGTCCCCGTTTTATTTCGCGTTCCACGTGTTCGCGTCGCCGAGCAAGATGATTATCAACGTTCCGGAGCTCGCCAAGATTGCCAATATTAACGGATTCATCGTACGAGAAAAGACACTCTGAGCAAGCCGTTCATCCCTCTTCAATTAACGCGCTCCTCTCGCTCTCCGCCGCCGGATACCAACGAGTCACGCGGCTGTCCGCGCGAAACGACGACGCCCGGCGCTTGACAAATGTATCCGCGCGGTATAAAATAAAAAGAAACATGGAGAGAAACGGAACGACGAGTATCAGCGGACAGGGCGAAGCGTTCCAAACGATCGAGAAACAACAGTGTTTACAATATTTACACGGTTATTGCACCTAATCCCCCTGGAGTAACTCATATACCAGGTCAACTTGTAGCCATGATACTTAAAACGGGACAAGAGGGAAAAAGAGAGAATCTTGGCAAGCTCACGCCACCCTGTCTGTCTGTCTGTCTGTCTGTGTGTGTGT
>NW_017100347.1:502188-503082 GCF_001263275.1 Habropoda laboriosa | reverse complement strand
AAGTGACGAATAATGTAAGTTACGTTGTACAATACATCGATCGAACTGAATATCGTTCCACGTTTTGGGTGAATTAGCAGTACAAAGAATGCTCAACTGGAAGCTCGTTTTGTCGCGCTTACCAGAGGCAGCAAGGGCTGTGATGCTACACTAAAATACGTGCTTGGTCAACGTTTCTTAAATAGCGAGAACATCGTGAAAATATCGTATTGCGCGGCAAACTGGTAGAAAATAGTACGCACGTATCGGTAAGTGGTGGTAATAAATTAACGAGAGTGATGTGACATTACGATTGTCGAAACGAGTTCAACCTGCTACCTCTGCAACGCGTTGCTCAGAACATAACATCTCAACGATCTCCTGTATATATTAAACTATTGTAAGTCTTGCGAACCTTACCTCGAACGTAAGTACATCACAGGCGAAGAAGGTTGTTCTCTCGAAGTAGAAATCACGGTACATTTTCTCCCTCTCTCTCTCTCTCTCTCTCTCTCACTCTCTCCCTTTCTCTCACTATTGTCGCACGTCACTTTCCCGGCGAGAAGTCTGCGATCCGAAAAAAGCAACGGAGTATACATGTTCGTTCGAAACGACGAACCGCCGCGTTCCGTGAACAGCCCGGCAGCAGTAACGATCGCAATTTTTCCACGGCCGTTTTACACAGTACTATTTGGTATGATCGCTTTTGCAGCAGGAACTATTTATAGTGATGATAACGAGAGTAATTACGTGTCTCGCGGCCACCAGCGAAAGTCTCCGCTTCGGAGCCATCTCTCGTGTTGCGCTCCCTATAACGGCATTCCCTCCATTTTTCCTCGTCGCGTTGCCGTCGAAAAACGCGGAGACACACACGCGTTTCTTTTCCTTTCTCTCCTTTCGGCGAAAGATTCTCTC
>NW_017100347.1:482149-502171 GCF_001263275.1 Habropoda laboriosa | reverse complement strand
GAGCACCAGAAGACGCCGTCGATGACTCTTCTTCTATCCAGACGCAGCCCCGCTAATGTAACCAAGAGGACGCGAGCCGAAGAATATCAGAAGACGGTTTTCTCGAGAGAGAGAATTTCGCCGGCACGCTCGACTGAGTTTGGCGTTTCGCGATTGACGGACAATTGGGGGCGGTGCGGAGGGGTGGGGGAGAGGTGGCAATGGTTGGAATGGAGGTGACGTCAATATTTTTGCTGACGAAGAAAGACGGACAAAGGAAGTCGAGAGAAACATATAGAAAAGATAGGAACGAATGGGGGAAGGTGGTGACATCGTGGCGACTGAACAGGGTGGTCGAAGGGGGGTTGGTTTGGTTCGGTTGGGAACGTCCGTCGAGCTTACTCCGGGAGCTGTAAATGGTGTGATAGTCAGTCTTGCGAGAAGAGAACAATTTCGCGGAAAGATCGAGGTTACGTTCTCGTGTGTTGTTGTTCTTCTCTGTTCTATACTTTTTGTTTCGCGCGCGCGCGCGCGCGCGTGTGTAAACGTGTGTGTGCGAGTGTGTGAAGGGATCGTTAAAAGGGAATTTGTCGGTTTGTTGGATTGACTTGATGATAATCGGTACACCTCCAACGCACCTGTTATTAGGGGTGGGGGTGGGTGGGGGGCCTTGAACGAGGATGATCAAGTGTCACCGCGCGTACACACCTATGACATCACGCGTAAAACGATTCTGTTCTAATCCGAACCATTTTGCTGAAGTAGCGCCGGTGCCGATTGAGGTGGTTGCGGTTGCATCGACTCGTGATGATGATGATCGATAGGCGATGGTGTCCGACTGCTTCGCGCTGTCGACAGATCACCGCCACCTCCGCTGCCGCTACTCGGGTTCGTCGGTGGTTCGAACGCCTTCTGTTCACTTGGCGGTAGCAAATGGACCATACTAACCGGCACGGGAAACGCCGCGGCGGCAAAGTCGGGAAAGAATCCTTGCGGCAGGTTACCGCCGAGCAACGAATGATGAGGAAATCCACCGTCGTCGCCCGGATGCGGTGGCAAACCGGCAAGCGGATGGGTGATTTGCGTGGGCGGTTGGACGGCTTTAACGTTGTTGTTCAACGAATTCATTACTACCTCGCCAGTCGTCGCGCCCGTGCAGTCCCTTCTCAACTGCTCGAGTTTCAAACTTTTCCCGTATTTCCCTCTGACGTACATCAATAGGCTGTTGTACGGTATACCGAAGATCCTGCTTGCCTGCGACGTCGTCATCTTCTTGTTCCACACGTGCTGCAACGCCTCTGTCAACTCGGCGTTCGTCCACGATCGGGGCGGTCCGCCCCTGGGCGCGCTGTGCTGACCTTTCGGCCTGCCTACAGGTAAACCGCGACTACTGTGATCGCCCCATCTGCGCGGCGTGTCACCGTCGCCTCTGTGTTTCTTTGGCTTTTTCCCCGGATGATGACCGCCGAGACCCGCCGCACCGAACAGACCGTGCAGCGTTTCCGGTTTAAAGCTATCGTGAAGATCCGCCAACAGGGATCCTCTGTCGAGCGCGCCTGTATGAGGGAACAGTCCACCGCCTAACGACGCGACACCGTCTAACGGGAACATCGTCGTCACCGAACTACGTCGCGGCGTTAACGGTGATTCTTGTTGCTGTTGTTGCTGTTGCTGCTGATACGGATGCGTTCTACTCGGCCCGTGGGGACTACCTTCCCGCGGATGATGACCCTGAGGTGGAAGTGGCAGTTGGCTCTGTGGATGATTCGGCAACCATTGTGCCGCCAGTTGGCCCAGGCTCGTCAGGTACTCGCTGTGATGATGCGGTGGCGTTAGCGACAAGGCCGACATAGCCGGCAAACCTGCAGCAGCCGCCGCCGCCGCCGCTGCTGCCGCCGCAGACGGAATATCTTGGAGGGAGCCGTCAGGGTGCAGCAGACTTGTGCCGGTCAACGGTGATCCCCTTGGACTACTCGCTGCTTCGCTGCTCTCCGCTTTCACGTGATGCTGCTCGGTTCCGGTAGGCGATAACGATCGTTTCATCGACAGATTCTCCGCCATGTCCTCTTGTTGCTGTTGTTGCTGGTTGTGCGAGTTCATCGAGGGTTGTTGATGATGTTGCTGTTGCTGGTGTTGTTGCTGATGCTGCTGGGACTGTTGTTGACTGCTGCTACCAGTCAGATTTAATCCGCTTACAGGCGGACTAAGACTTGGCGGTGGATGGGGTCGGCTAAGGTCTTGCGGCACTAATTCGCCGGATCTTCTTCGCGGTCGTGCCTGTTTTCGTCGAGGTAGAAGCGGCGATCCGCAGCTCTCCCTTAGCTCGCGCATCCCGAAGTTCAAGTGACCCATATGCGGCAGCCTATCACGATGGTCCCTCGCTGGGTGAAAAATAGTAGGTGTCGTGACCGGTGCTGGTTCCCGCGTGGACGGCGGCGCGGTACTCTCCGACGCGTTGTCGTCCTCCTCGGGGGTTCCCTGCCTCGCTCCTTCCGGCGTCGACGGCTCGCCGAGTAGAAGATCGCCGGTCGGCGTTTCCGGCGGCGACGCCGGCCGTGGTTCCGACGACGCTAATCCACGCACCTGCAGACTCTCCGCGGCTCTCATCAGTCCTGGAAGTTCCTCGCGACCGACCCTCACCTCGCCGCGGTACATAAAGTCGATCAGCGCTGCCACCTCGTGACCGGGGAAGTCCTTCAGCACGATCACTGGATGCTTGCAGGGATGCTCCGCGAATATCCTCTCGAAGAACGGACTGCAACGTACAAATGTCTATAGTTTAATCGAGCATCTTCCAATTATCTGCCGGTATTACGATTCATATTTTATCCGACGATCGTTATACTTTGCATACTTTCTTATGCAATGCGTTAGAAACGCTGCTGTCGTGGTAGTGTGTATCTGTTGACAAGACATCGGTCAGAGGGGTTTTCGCAGTTTGGCAATGGACAGTAAAACATGAAAATGAAAGAAATATAGGTATATACACATGTGAGTAATATGTTTAACTTTTCTTCGAGGGTTTCGACGTGAAACTGGTTTTGCGGAATTTCACGTGTGAAAGTGATTCGTAGATTGAAGGTACGTTATGTTTGAGAATAGACTTGTTTTTTTTTTTTTTTCGTATTTCATTTGTTGCATTTATTGCAATATTTTTGTAATAGCAACGAGTGTGATAGTGTACACTTTGTATATGAAAAAGAAAATGGCGAAAGTATCGAAGAAATGTACGCGGTTTAAAATAGCTTTCGCTTTTTTGTTCCTTATAAAACGATTATGTTTGATTTACTTCACTATTATCGGACACGCAACCTCTGCTTGAAACGAGAATTGAGTATGCACAATCTTCATGAGCCTTAAAAAGGTGCTTGTACACCGTACAAGCTACGCGTGTATTTACAATAAATCTTAGAACTGCTTTAAAGTTTCCTGCAATTTGTAATTTTACCAAATGTTTTCTTTCAGTCGGTTAAATTAAATTTGTTAGATTGACAAACTTCTGTTGAAATGTTTATTTGGAATAAATGTGACTTTTTCTTTTCTATATCATATTCACCAGAATAATATTTACATTTTTTACACAAAATAATGTTCGACATTGCTATAAAGTTCCAAAAGATTTGTATCTAGAATTGAAAGTAACTTAACATTACGAATACAGTTAGTTCTTTAATTTTGTAAGGAATTAATTTTTAACGAAAAACAAAAATACGCTTGTAACAGCTTTTCTGCAATTCTCTCGAAATTTGAAAAGTTTTTTATAGGTTAGAAAATGTCTCAAGTGTCGTTTTGCACAGTTAACCTCAAATTCCTGCACGAAATATCTATTTTTGCAACGAGAATAGTAAAAGGTGATAATAAACACCGAATTGTTCTCTCTCTTTTAAAATCGATTTGACGCTAAATCGTAATAAAATTCATACAAAACGTACAAACGGAGGATACAGTTGGACGTTGATTAATGTACCATACTGGAGTTTTGAGAAACGAAAGCAGCGGAAGTATATACACGAATGATAAAGAAAATCATTTGTTGTCTCAAACATGTGTTCTTCGTTGTAGTTTGGTCAAGCAGCAAAAACAGTGCAGCTCGATTTACTGACAGAAACCACCGTGCAAAAAGTTCGAGCGAGAATTAGTGTTTTCATACCGATCGTGAGACACCGATTCTAGACGGTACAAGACTTTCGCTTGTGGCCGCTTTTACGTCATATGTTCCGTACAGCAAGAAGAGCATTACTGTGTTATTTCGAATACAGCTGACCAGTAAACCGCGAACAAATGAACAGAAAAGTATTATATTTCGTGGCAAAGAACGTACCTTCGTGGAAGAAATCTTTTTTCTTTATTTCAAATCATACCGTTTACTCGTGCTATTCAGTTTTTCACTTTGATAAATGCCTTTATATCTATACTTAACATTTGAGAAGATTTTCAGAGCGTAATACTTTACCAAACTGTTAAACGTGAACGAAGCGTGTTTCTTTTTCTAAACGGTAACTCAATCGAGAAATTTTGAAAATTCTGACTTAACCTAATCTAACCACTGCACGTATGAGTTTGTTTTCTATTATACACGAGTTTACTGTCGCATCAGCTACGTAAGGTCAGTAGCGACAACTGTTGGGCATTAGTTATAGCTTGAAAACAGATGCTGTTATGATACAATCGAATATCTTTTAGAAATTTAGCTTGTCGATCGTTAAGGTTATGTTTTAGAGAGTGACATAAACAACGCTTAACTCGTTGGCTTGAGAATTTAGGACAATGTAGTGGAATGTGTTTTACAGTAACCGGTATATCGCAATGATAGCATATTGTAGGATTTGGCTTGGTAATGAAAGGAGAGTGTGTGATTCTAGAGTGACCGATTTTAATTCTATTTATTCTATTCTGTTGTTTTCAAGACAGTTCTTTTAGAAGTGAATGTCTACTTTGAACGAGCTGCCTACTGTTTCTAAAATATGTAAGTAGGCAGACTTTTTTTTCACTCTTTCAATCCTTAGAAAATATGAGTTTCTTCGATAAATAATTTGTGAATGATAAGAAACAAGAATTCTGCGTTTCTTTGAATTATTTTTGTGTACCGGGTGTCCCACAAACTCTGTCCACATTAAATATCTTTGTTATTTCACGTAATAAGCGAAAATGTTATTTACAAAAGTTGCATGGTTGCATGAAAATAATTTCTTTGCAAATGGAAACGTGAAGGAACTGTCTAATTGTATATAGTCTAATTCGATATAGTAGCGAATTCTCAGTACAAAAGTATTAAAGTAGATTTACTTAAAAACTGTCCTTGAGACATTCTTTGACGTTCAATTTCTTAAATTTGTCAATTTGAAAAAATAAAATATTTCTCTATATTTTATGATAATAAAAATAAAATTTAACATTTCCTTACATTTTCAATAAATTTCAAACAACGAACGTCTAAATTATCACAAAAACTAACCTAATCGGTGAATAATGTTAAAGAGAAGAAATTTGAACGAATTTGTATCTGTTCTTAAGCCCATACACGAAATCTAACACGTTTCTACAAAATCCATGCCAGTGTAACTTTCGGTAAAGGCCAATACAACACAAACGAAATTTGCGACGAGCGAGAATTCGCGATACACTGATTCCGCTAATCTCAGACTAACGTTCAATCTGTCGTACACTAATCTGAGGTTAGGTTCGCCGTTGCAAGAACATAATTTCATTTCCTCTACTAGGTTACATAGTTTTTACGAGTGTTTTTACGAAGAACCAGATTTACGGTTTCCCTAAATGTTTCATGCAACCTTTTGAACATCCTATATGTAGAACACGTGCTTTTGCAAAGCTTGTACCCTCACTGCATTTTTTCTAACCTTTTCTGTGAATAACAAGCATGTCTATACTTGTTCTTCGAATGAAAATTTTTGATCGATAACCTTATAAGATCACTGAGTAAGAAACTTTATGCGAAGAATGGTTTTCTTCTTTAGATAATGATGATTTGTTAATTCTATTGGCATAACATATGACAGTGGTTATGTAAATTGGTAGACATATCATTTCTCGCGGTTACTGGTGCAGAATACAAATGTAAATCGGAAGTCTTCTAATAAGAAACCATTGTATATGGAGAACCACGATGAATATCAATCTACTGATCACTATTTTATGATCGATAATACTTTCTGTTTTTTTTTCTTTCAGCTTTAAGTGTATTTAAGGGTAAATATCAACTTGGATATTATTTATGTTACATTTGAAATAGTAAAAGTTTGTTAAAAAATATGTACGAATAGTTTAATTTAATAGTGCAAACAGAGAAATATGCGTGTAGAAGAAAAAATAAAAATTTTCTTTAAAACGTTATCGAAATTTAGTAGTTCTGCAGTCTTAACGAAAAGAGGAAATTTTTCTCTATATTTTGTAATCAAGAAAATTACTTATATCATTTTTTTACATTTTCAATAAGTTTCAAGTAACGAAGATGACCTGTAGATTTTTCTTTTACCGAGGAACTTAATTCTCTTTTGTATTATATAAAGCAATGTGTTTTTGATGTATATTATTGATAAAGATACGTAATCTAATTCTCATGCACTGATAAAGGAGTGAATTGCAAAAATCTCGTCCTTTCCTTATCAAATTCTTCAATATTATCTCGAAATATAGGTAAGATGATCGTCTCTTACTTTGAGTAACTAAAAAAATTCAAAATGTTGTCAAAATCAAGAAGAAACCTTTTGAATCGAAGATGTGAACCATATTTAGTAAAAAATTGCAAACTCTCGTCCTTTAATTTTCAAATTCTTCAATATTATCTCGAAATATAGGTAAGATGATCGTCTCTTACTTTGAGTAACTAAAAAAATTCAAAATGTTGTCAAAATCAAGAAGAGACACTTTTGATCGAAGGAGTGAAAAATGAATATCGTCCTTTGACTTTCAATTTCTTCAATACTATCTCGATTTACTTGATCTTTCTACGAATTTCTAACAGTTCTCTCCCTAAGTGTATCCTCAACCCTTTCGCTGCGCTAGACGTCCGCTCGTGGCCGCAAAATCTTCCGTTTCAGCCGTATCCAAATTTACCTTATTAAATTAAAAAGTGCGCAAAGGATTAAATTAAGGAGAAAGTACGCCGAAAGGCGCGAACAGCACCGTACGAGAACATTTTAAAGCGCCTACAGCGATGAAGGGGTTAAGAGAATTCTAAAAAGACAAATCAACAGCCAAACACTCTAATACAACGATTTTTAACATTTTTTTAATCTCACGGCGTATACAAACTAATTACTAAAATTCTGCGACGCAGCAAAAAATATTTTACATCCTGACAAAATGTATACATTTTTGACTGATTTTTAACCTATTTAACCCTTCGACTGCCTTAGTTCACTGATAATCGAAAGCTCTTCACATTCACATTCCATATTATTTACTTTGCAAATATAAAATACAAAGTATTCGACCAACGTAACAATACGACTATTAACCCCTTCACTTATAACAACACAACAACAAGTCAGACTCGTCGCAGAGATTCTGGTCAAGATACGACGAAAATAGTTATATTAATACGTTGAATGCCGGATCGATTCTAACTGAATTTTTTAATTTAACACAACACGTAGCATAAATAATGTGTCAACAGTTAGAAATAAAACTACTTAAACGTGCCCCTGTGATGCATAGGATGAAAATTTGACAAATGTTACCATTTATTCAAATTAAACGCTTCCACTAATTTTGTTAACAAAAAACATATTTTAATAACGAAAATTAATTTTAATCCCAACTGCCCTTCTAATTTCTAACACCGAGGGTTACTAAATCTAACCAATCTGCAATAAATTAGCTTCTGTTACTCGATACAGTACTAAAACAGAAAGCAACTGACTCTTAGATCGAAAAGTGTCAGATGAAAACTTCCTAGTTCCCAGCAGTCCAAAGGGTTAACTCGCACCAAAAAATCTCTAGCACACCTGTACACCGCTCTCGGTGTGAAAATCAGAGAATAAACAGATCAACCGATAGATACTCCAACAGAAGCTCAAAACTCACCAGCGAACACCTCCCGATAACAAGAAACCAAACTCAAGAAGCATCGACAAACGTGTCGTCAAATCGTCGTGACAATAAAGAGGGGTGGGCTGTTGAACCAACCAGAGGGGCAGTGGGGAAAAAACGAGTGTTCGGCGCATCAGGTGAACAGCCACGTAATAGAGGACATGCAGGGCGAATAAGAAGAGAAAAGAAAAGTGTAAAAACGGTTTCGTACCTGCAGGCACTAAGGACGACCTTGTGCGCCCTGAGGCTGGTCTCGGCGCAAACCAGGGTCACATCGACGAGTATCTCCGCGTGTAGCAATGCCTCGAAGGCCTGAAGTATGTGCGTCTGATGATTGTTCCATCGTAAGGAGTAGTGCGACTGCAAAGCCATCCCATCAGGACTGTCCGCGGCACTCGACATTTTTTCACCGCCGTTCGTGCCGTTAGCGGAGCCACTTTGCTCCGCCTTGTTCTCCTTCGTACCTCGAGGTCCTGCGCTCGTTTTTCTTTTCCATGCACGCACACACACACGGCCAGACACGTATCCTGAACGATGCCACCTCTTCGACACTATCTTGAACGGGGCTATTCTCCTGAAATGCCAAATGACAAATTGCGCTGGTTAGTTTCGGTGCGTGATCTCAGATTCTCGCCGCGGGGGTGGGGGAGGAAGAAATCGTGAGCGATCACGGACGATGAAGTATTCTTTTCTTTTCCTTCCTTTTTCCTTCTAATCGAGATTTATGAGTGATCTGCGAAGCGCGGTTGACAGTCTCGAAAATCAGTTCGAGGTAGACGGAGAAGGATCGGGGAGGAAGATTGTGGATAATTGGCGCATTGGATTAGACAGAGGATAGAAGAGGAGAGGTTGGAATTGTTGCGTGAGGAAGTTTGTCTGTTACTATTTAAGCGTGCTAATTATTTATGTAAATAGCGAGTGTGGAGTGTACGAGAAAAGAAGCGATTGTAGCGTATTTTGTGAATGACAAGATTGGCGCTCTCGTTTTCTTGCATTTTTAATAATATTTAAATAACGAAGGTGACTCGTAGCGTTTAGCGAAGAGCTAGACGTTCTTTTGTATCATACAAGGCAATTTTCGCGTCGCAATGATACAAAATTTTCAAATTACATTCCTCTGTGAATGTCGACTTTGCCGGATTTGTTTCGATAATTACTGCGATGCAATATACAGAAAATATGTTTCATTTAACAAGCCAAATTCATCTTCACTGCGTGTGAACATTTGGTCGAACATTAAGAAAAGGGATACAACCAGTTTTGTCATTTAGTATACTCAGCACTGGAAGGGTTAAACCACCCTAAGGCGGTACCAATAGGTAACATTTTTACCTATTGCTGAAAGTTGCATTTACATCCTTCGAAAAAAATTCCCAAACTTGTATCTACTTTTACAAGCCTCGGGGTGGTATTCCCCCTTGAAAAAAAGCTCTGGCTAATAACAGTATAAACTCCCGTATCGAGATTAGCTATTTTATTTGTCACTGGACTTGAAGCATCGATAGAAATTAAGCGTACGATATTTCCTATTGATGGAACCGTAAACATGCCCACCCAATTCGTTGCAATTACTTCATTCCGTGAACAGTAATGCACCAGCGATAATTTTGTCTGAGCAAGAATCAGGATGAAAAATCAGTTACGAAGAAAAGTTGGAGGTATTGAATATATCAGTGTCGCGTGTGTCACGACACTGGAATTTAGAGGAAATACGGTGAATACTTCATGTCCTTTTTTCGTGATTTTACGGAGAGGTAAACGTTAATAAGCGTGAATTAAAATTTCATTGAAATCTGTTGTATTCCAACTTTATATAGACTCCAGCGTGAAAATTTCGGGAGAACCGAGATGTTCGCTGTTTAAATAATGATCTAATGCACTGTAATAGACGAAAATGTCGTGTTTTCAATGCGCAAGATCTAACTTTACGTTTCTCGATGTTTGCTAAATTTATGATCGAGATAGGTCGGCCAGTTTCATTCACTGGAAAAGCGGAAATGTAGCAAGTCAAGTCGGTATTAAACACGTCTACGTGAAAAGTGCCGTGTAATATTCTTCAGCGGATTCTTTCGATAAACGACATCTTCGAAATAGTTATTTAGTGAAAATTTTCTAATACCTTTCTGCGAATTTATCGTTCGAAGTTACGACAGACGGAGAACGATGCTCTGATAAATATCGCGCGTTTTGAACGAGATAAATTGAAATAAGATGCAAATTACCAGCCAATTTTCGAATAATCTTCGCGGCAAAGTAGATCAGAAGTTTCCGTGTAATTACGCTGGCCTGTATTTATCTCGTTATTTCATAAATCATCAGAAAAATTGGCAATTATGCAAGCACGGTTGCGAGAAATATAGTTGCACAATTTGTAAAAATCAGCAACGATGTTCCACGAACGGAGAGGTTAAGATACACGTTTAATAATAAAGGTTTTCAGCGGAACGTAAAAGGGGAACATTAACTATCGACAAATTAAATTCAATCGAGCAGCGATTTAGCCGTAATGCATGTAATTTTCTAGAGAAGCTCGTGCAGGTATATCATGATCATCTGAACATTATTGCCCGCAAGAAAAACAGATTTATCATTTTCAATTCTGTGCTGATTTATCGGCCGGACAACGAGAATTGCTCCTATTTGAAAATTTATGCGACGTCGTTTACACGCGGAAAACATTGATTAAACGTGGATGCTTCGGGTGATATACGCACAGGTATTAATTCAAATCGTAGGAAAGAAACGACGAAAGTTAACCCTTAGTTTTGCAGTAATTTCGCTATTCCATGGAACAAACTTGAGAAAACATTTATCCTGGCGACGAATGAAGTCATCTCTCTCGAACGAGAAAACAACACCGCATCCCATTCATACGGCATCCACATCCTCAAATTTTTGTTTCAACATATGTACACGAGAGATTAGAACAGTGCAGGAGAATAACAAACGGAGAATCGACGAAAACGATCCTCCGATCTCGTTCCGCCGCGTAAAAACAGCGTACAAATTCGAAGCAAGTGCGATGATCTGCGAAATCGTTGAACGAGTATCTTATGTTTGCGATTCAAGTCGACTTTTTGGGTGACAATGTTCGTCTTCCCTGCGAGATTCGTCGCTAAATCTAGGCCGGATCTTAAGAAGGTCGTGCAACGTGGTAAACAACGCTTCGAACGAAAATTAATCCATCAACAGGATACAAATTTCAGCGGTTCATAGAGAGACAAAGGGTGAAAATCAAAGTTCACGAAAGGTCCTCTCCTCTATACATAGGAGAGACGATGACAACGGAGGGAAGCACCGATGGAATTGTCGTATACGCGGTGTCTCGGGTTGTTCCTATCACCGACTGGCAAAATCGCGGGCACAGAGATTCCCTCCGTGGGCGAAATTCTCCAAGTCCGTCTATTATTCATACACGTTACCCCGACAGTTCGCGTGAAAAAACGAGGTCTAAGAGTAAAATTGCCCGAGTTTCGTTTGCTTAGAGCCGAACGGGGGGGATCTCGAGGCTTCGCGGAACCGCGGTACGCCACTGTGCGCCTGTCGAAAACTCGCCGCAAGTTTGTTGTCAAACTCGCACGTGTTCGGAAAAAGTACAAATTTACGGTGCGTGTTATCCTCCTTTTCCTTCGTTTTTTCCGCCGAGACTCGTCTTTTGATACACCACGTCCACGGTTCGCGGTGGCATTGGTTACCAGAGCGTTCCAGCTCGATTTCGACCGACAGTGCACGGTGTGCCGCCTACGACGATAAATTATTCAGCCAGGTGAAAAATCCGAGGAATCTCGAACGACGTGGAACGAAGAAATTATCGGTGAAAATTACGCGATATCGAAGATAAAGGTTTCGCCGTTGATCGGTGTCTAGCCTTTGTTCATTTTTTTTTTTAACGAACGAATCTTGTCTCTCCTCGGTTAGCATGCTAAAATACGAACCAACCGAGTAAACGACGACCAATCGGACCGACGAATTTGTTACCTCGCATCCTCATTTCCCTCGTCCCTCAATGAAGACACTCGTTTAAACGACCTGCCGGTGTTTAGCGGGCGGCGATCGAGATGAGCTCGATTGAACAACGATCGACCTCCACAACGATATATACCTCTTGAACATATTTCACTCAGGTGTGATGTATACACAATTAATTTTCACACGACGAAAATAACATGAAGCAAAAAAAAAGAAACACACACACACACACGGCACTTGATCGTTCGACGATCGAGGATCGTCATCGTCGTGGATAAAATTTGGCAAGTTTCTCCATTTGCTGCTGCGATCCGATGTCGAGTATCTCTTGCACTGTTTTCCTTTTTCTCTCTCTCGTGAAATACGTAGATGGTAGAATTATCACCGGTTAACGTGTACGTGTGTACCGGGGGAGAATCCAACGTTGACGGAAGATAACTCACACTGGAGAACTGGGTTCGATTGGGAAAACGTGTGTATTTTGAACGCGGGCGTTTCGTTGGCGGGAAAACTAAACACAACCAGCGGACCTCGTGGTGCTGCTCCTGCTGCTGTGTGTGTGTGTGTGTACTGGGAGAAGAGGAACCGATAGAAGGAGAGAGAGAGAGAGAGCGATATATATGTACTTTATATATATATATAGATATATAAAGAGCGAGAGAGAGAGCGTGGCGCCCGTAAACGATCAGCTGATTCACTGTCACCCAGCGTCTTCTTGACAAGAGCACAAACCCGTTTGGCGGAAAATCGCCGGTGTTACAATACGATTCACACCGTCCAAGACACCGGAACCATTCACGTTTTATATACCCGTTATCGTCACTCGTTTGATCACTGGTTTACATCGATACTTTTGTTACTCGCGCGCAGTTGTCACGGTTTAAACCGTGCGCGATCACTTGCGAACAGATTCGCACCGACTGAACGGGGAAGCGACAGGCGGGTTTCGACGAATAACAGGCGTAAATGTAACCGGGAGAGAAACGTGAAGAAATATTGGCCGGGTGTGGGAACGGGGGTGGCGGAGGAGGAGGAGGGGGCGGCGGAGAGAAGAAACGGCGGTGAAAACCGAGGCGAGGAAACAAACAAAAAAACAAAAAAAAAAACAAAAATATCGGCTGTCACGGAAGAAATGTTTAAGAGAAAACTGACCGTATCGTGTGGGTTGCGTGTGCGGCACAGCGGCGTCGGCGACGGCCGGTGAGTGAATGCGCCGTGACGTTAGGCGCCCCTCCTAAGATCCCCGCCCCTCTCGCTCCTTAAACCTCTCCCTCCTTCACGACAACGTCGTCTCTTTTCCTGTACGATACACGTCGCCCGCTCACTTCCTCTCACACTAACTAACCAACCTCCCTCTCTCTTACCGGCCGCCATCCCCCTCCACGATGTGCTTTCTCCTCTTCGTCACTTTACCGCCCCGTGTGCAAACCTACCGCTACCTCTCGGCACCCCTGGCGTGTGTCCTGCCGCTCCAACCAACATTCGCGGACCACCAACTACCCCTTTCCTTCCTTTCTACTTCGGGAAAATCTACTGTTCCATGCGGGACGCGCTCCTTCTTGTTGCCCTAACTCGCGTTTCCTACCCCCTGGCCCTTCTTTTTCGCCTACCGTTCGCTCTCTCTCTCTCTCTCTGTGTTTCTCCTCTCTCTCTGTTTCTTCCACCTCTACACCGGCAACTTAAACGCTGATCCGCGGACCGATGGAACCGATAAGAAAAGTTCGACATGCACACGAGGGATTCCGCATGACATTCGCTCCATCATTCATCGTTCCTCCTTTTTCCACCTCCGCGAAACGCGAGGGCACACCGCCGGAGTATGTTTTCTTGATAAGCCCGCGAACGATCGCGCGACTTCCTTCGAGACATTCGGTTCCGTTCGTACCCACCGTCGTAGCTTCGAGTTTATATCGTCGTTTGTTCTCGTGTTGGATAATATACGGAGAGTACCTAACGTGTGTTTTCTTTTTTTTTCTTTTTTTTTTTTCTCGCGACTGTAACGCACTGTATAACATACTCGGACAGAGAGGGAGAATGTGTGTACGGAGGCGAACGATCGAGGTAAACGACGATCCGCGACGGTTCCGTTCAGATTGCACGGGAAATTCGTAAAGATGGGTAAGTTTCGGCGTGGTTGACGGTAGAACGGAGACGATAAATACAAAGCAGGTGTCGTAAAGATTTTGAGGATGTCGAGAGGTGAGGAACGATAAGGAGTCAAGGCCGCCGACGGAGGTGGCACTATAGGAGAGTGAATTTCAAGTTCAGGACCTTTCGAAGGATCTCAGATTGTTACGGGACACCGTAGGAAGGTAGGAACTGTAGATAGTTTCCTTCTTCCGCTTTACACGCGTATATACACGCGCCCCCTTATACTGCCGCGTTCACGTGCATTCACGTGGAGCCGCCAAATACTCTTATGTCAACTTTGCGACGCGATAAACAGCCTGTCCCTTTTATCGCCTCCACTCGATAGCTTTCTGTTTTTTGTGCTAATGAGATTTATGCGATTCGTGAACGTTAATCGAGCTATCGTTGCAACCGCAATTAAGCGTTTCTTCAGATGTCGTTTGCACCTTCTTTTTTTTTTTTTTGGTCAATTTAATTGCACTATTTTCGGTCAGGTTTTTCTTAACTGTCGTTGGTGATCTGTATTATTTTCTAAATACTCGTTAATAATTTGTATTTAGGTCTTTTAAATTGTATACTGTATACAATCATAATATCGTATACAGCAAACGGATAGATTTTTATGCAAAAATACACATAAGTAATCTCTACGTTTACCTAGAAATATAGTAAATATGTGGAATATGAAGGAAGTGCAGTAAATATATGGGATATAAAGGAAATATAGCAAATATATAGAAATGAAATAAAGTACAGTAAACATACAGTAAACAATCTACATGTTTACTATACTTTCTATCATTTCTATTAAAAGTCTATTGTTTCGTTACTGGAAATATAAATTATTAACGAGTACGTAGAAAATGAAGTAAATAATTAACGAGCGTATAAAATAATCCATCTGTCCGTTTATCTCGTTTTTCATACGTAAACAGTCTGCATGTTTACCGTATTTTCTATTATTTCTATCAAGAAAGCATTGCTTCGTTACCGCAAACAATTAATTCAAAGTCAATATTTCTATCTTGTGCATTTGTTAAACGTATTACAGCTCCTGTTACCAAGAAATTTACGAAACTCACGATTGCAAATATACTTTCGCGCGTGAAACGTTCGCCGGATCATAAAAACTTCACAATATTCACACAAACAAAATACAAAGTTGCACACTAATAACCACCGTATAATCTCAAACTTCGATATATCCGTTACATGTCGCAATCGAATACTTTCCAGTGAAGTAACACGAATTTCGATTGATACCCGGTGCATGGAAAGTGAATCAGATATGATCATCGACGAACGAAAAAAAGGAGTACACATGTATTGCGTAAAAAACAGCCCGCAAAATTGGCGAACAAAGAGAATGGATTATTCATCGGTAGATCTGTAACGAAACTGATTTTCGCCAAGATCCGTATCACGCTGAAACAGAATCGTGCAACTAACAGTATACGAGAAAACATATCGAAAGAACGTACCACCTGCTCGTGACAACAGACAGCTTCACAAATCCTCCGGGGTAACCGATAGTGTAACGCTCGACGGGGACGACCTCGGGATAGAAAATTGCTATTTCAATTTCCAGAACACCCCACTATGGTTCGTACACGTGTGATTGCACGAGGAACGATCGGCGCACATCCGGCGAGGCTCGATTCTTCCGAGACATGTCCACTATCACAAATCCGTTGCAACGCTCGAACGCGCGAGAAGACGAAGAAAAACAGGTATTCACGGGCATATCGGTTAATCAGCACGCTGTCCATCCATCCGCTTCGATCACATCGTTCTCTGCGGCACACGTGGAACTTGACAGCTGTTACACGAGAAACACGTATCACTGAAACGGCGGCTCGGCCATCGGAGGACGGTTCCACGCTCGTTTCGGCACATCCGTGAAGAAGTGTGAGAAACGGTGGTTCGATCGTACCATTGACCGGTTGGTTCCCCGTGGGGATGTTTTATCAGCGGTGGCGGACGCGTGGCCGATCGCGTTGCACGCGTGGAATTCCGCAGGTGGTGGACGCCGCGGCGCATCGACTGTCGTCCTCGCTCTCTCCCTCTCTCTCTCTCTCTCTTTCCGTTGGTGTGAGTATGCGGGTTGGACAGGTGTGTGTGTGTGTGTGCGCGCGTAGGTGCACGGTTTCACACAGGTGTGCGGTCGAGTGGCGGCGGGCGGCCTGGCTCTTAGAGCAGTCGCGTTGTGACTGCCTCTTCGGACTTGCCACTGAAAGTGGAGAACGAGGCGAAAAGTCCCACCTCCTTGTGCCACCTCCAACTGGGTGGGTACCAGCCCATCGGACCCTCCTTCTCCTCCTCTCTTGTCCTGTTCAACCTTTTGCTTCTCCACCACACGCCGTCCTTCCGGCGGCCCGTCGAACGCGTTTCGCCTTTTCTACATGCGCTATACGTGTCTCTCTTCCGAATGAGAGAACCGCCACACTTCTCTTCGCCGAGTGTTTGCTGTCCACGTAGCCGATTAGAAGCCGCTTTACCCTACGCTCTCGAGACTCTGCTCCTCTACCTGGGGGGTTACTCGCTGTCCGACGACCTAACCTTTTCCCGTCCGTGCCCTAAATATCGTTGCCCCGTGGTGAGGTACACCTGCTCGACAACCTGTACCTACCTCGTCCCTTTCCATCGCTGACCAACCACTTTTCCAACGAGGGCCACTTTTCTGCCGCGTTTAACACTTGTCCAACGATTTCTAATCGACCACCCGATGTACATACACCCAGGATTGTTCTTTATGCTTCGTTGAATCGTGGCTGCTTTTGGCACTGTAGACTGATTCGTTTGCCGGAGATCCTCTTCGGGGTCTCGATGGTACGTATGGAGAATTTTTTTTAGGAATGTGTGTCATTATGGTCGCTTGTTTTTGCGATCGTTAGGGATCCTTTTGGGGAGGGAGGTAATTTAATCGGAAAGGAAATTTGGTTTATGTTTATGTGTATGAGTTTGTTTCTTTCAATGTTTTGAAATTGCAGACGTGCTTCTGGTTTTTGT
The DNA here is from genome assembly GCF_001263275.1 of Habropoda laboriosa. Taxonomy (NCBI): domain Eukaryota; kingdom Metazoa; phylum Arthropoda; class Insecta; order Hymenoptera; family Apidae; genus Habropoda; species Habropoda laboriosa. Next base: position 485,032 of record NW_017100347.1, on the reverse strand, counting down.
TTTCTGATAGGTTGATAGGAGAAATTGATTTCGTTTGTGTCTATACAAGAATATTAGCAATTCTATGTTGCTAATTAAAATTCTGAACGAAACTAGTTTACTCGTTATTGTTAAGTATTGCAATAATTGGATATGAAAGGGGAATTGATCGAAGGAATATTATTTTTGTTTAGAAAATTTGAATATTATATTGTACCATTCAGAGCGCGATATTAAATATTAAACAAGTTTCCAGTACACAATTCTTTATTAAACTTTAATTGTTGCTCTGAAGTTACTTTAAAACTAAACAATTAATTTTGTAACAAAAGAGTACGTACTAATTAAAGCACAGTTAATTACCCGTGAAATGATTTCATTTCGTACGCTGCTTCAAATAAAAATTCATTAATATTGCATTCTGATGAAGATTTTTTGAGAAATATATTTCAAGCAGTAAACAAAGTCATTTTCTACATTTTACTCCCTTCTTGCCGATATTAATCTGATTTGATAATTTTCTTATATTTTAATTTTCAAAATTAAAAGATTCCTGTTTCGTTTAATCCAAGTGTTACTTTTAGTGACATTTTATTATTGTTTCAAGTATATTCCGCTAAACTATCGCGAACTATGGTTCAGTAGGAATTTCAAACAATACCTCTCGAGACTTTACAATCCGACAGGGTAATTAATAAACCTTACTTAATCTAAAGTACGACAAGGAGAAGAAGGAGTAATAAATTACGAATTTTTATTATTACAAAAATGGTTCAGTAGTGTATTTGAAGATACGCACATATTTGGCAGTTTTCCCTCATGCTTCTTGCGAGGCGTTCAAATCACAAAATTCACCGAAAGAATTTTACCTGCCTTGTACGATATATTCTTGAAACTTTTCCACATTGTACACACCATAACTAATTCGTTAGAAAATCGAATATTTACAGTTATAATAATTTTTTAAGAAAGATCCAGACGAAATGTGTAATATAAAACTAAATATGTATATAAAAACTTTTTCATTTGTTCAAAGATATATAATTTTCTCTAAATTTTGCACAGAGGCTGTAAAATTAATTTTCAAGCTTCTTATGTATCGGGTAGAGGTAGAATTTTTTGAAGTTCAATTAATACAAGTCCATTTGATGTAGGGTGTTTGCTTAAAATATCAGAAGTTACGTAATTCTTGTAACCAACTATATCTGCAATTGTTTCGAAATTGTGGCGAATAATTCACATTTACACTTGGTATGTAATTTGCAATATTATGTAGAAATATGCGTTTGAAACCAAAGGGCATTGGTTTCGGTGTAAGATGGAAACCTTTCAACACGAAAGTCAAACGTCGTCGATTTGAACTTGAGCAATATAAATATCGAAGTAAATTATGTAACTTGTCGAGACTTACGCAAGAAAATTCAATAAATTTCATAGGAAAATCTGCAAGCAAAATCTACACTCGCAAGCAGCAATTATTTTTCAAACAATGACCGTAATTGTGCAAGATTGTTCTTTAAATGCACGTCGTAGCAAAATTGTAGATTACTTGGATAATTATGTATAAATCTACATGGAATTAGACGCGTTTCAATAAGTACTCATGCGTGTAATCAATTAGTTCTACATCCGTAGCGTAAGATGCCTTTAATTTCTTTCCGCGAAATCTACATCACCCGATTAAACATACTTTTCTCGCAATTTACGTGTAAATATGGATGCCAATATTACAATTATTAGTCATTGATTAAAGTAAACAGATAAGTACAACGAATTTTTAGCAAACTTCCTCGAAATCAGTGCGATATATTAAAACCAGATAGTTCTCACAGTGTCTGCAAAGAGTTCTCACAACAGGCAACATTCGTCCCAAACAGTTATCTTCTTTCTAAATTAACATTGCGCAGAACATCGCTCAATACTTAAGAGTTAAAATAATTAACGTGCGCCTAAGTGTGGACAACGACATCACAACCTTCACACGCAATGTAAATATTAATTAAAAAAAAATAAATAACAGAAATCACACGAAATTTACGTATAGGGATGCAACAAATTTTCAACAAACTCACTGAAAATCAGTGAGACGCATTAAAACAAACAAGCTCCCGTTGCATCTGCGAGGAGTTCTCGCAATAGACATACCAAGCACTTGTCATTTCGTAAAATTATTATTGCATACATTGGAACATCAAGAATCCAAAAAGAAGAATTTTTAAATTGAAAGATTCACAGGGTACCCTCTTGCAACCAAACTTTCAACACCACCGATCTCACAGATTTCCCCCTAAATCGTTCTCCGGAACCCCAAACACGGCGGCGCGTTCACCGTTCCCGGCCGCCGTTCTTCGAGACCAGTCGAAATTAATCAGTATTCCAATACGCGCCGATAGCGGTGATAATTGAAAAATTTAGAAAATCCGACCAGTCCGGAAAACTTTTTCGTGCGTCGTACGAGGAAAATAGGTGTATAGATAAAATAGAAAAATCACAAAAGCTTGCCACCGGTGCGAGCAAAGTTTTATGTTCGAATCGTTGGTGTGTCATCCGTTCAGCTTTTGGATCTTACGAAGCAAGCGAGTGGCGAACGAACGAACGAACGAACGAACGAACGAACGAACGAACGAGCGAGCGAGCGAGCGAGCCTGGCTCAGTCACCCCCTGCCAACAGCGTTTCTGCCACTACCACTGCCCCGTCCCTCCAAGTTCCGAGTCAACCCCCGCGCGTTGTAGCCCCTACTACCCGTGAAGAAGCAGTACCCAGTGATTCTCAACCGAGCGGCTGCCACGCATACACCTTGAGCGGGGTACGTGTACAGATATATAAGCAGCCCCGTCGGGTTGGTAGGGCGGGTGGTGCCGAGCACGCGTCACGAGGCGCTAGAAAAGCGAAGGTGCCCACGG
>NW_017100347.1:481670-481950 GCF_001263275.1 Habropoda laboriosa | reverse complement strand
CTATGTGGAACTCTTTCCTCTCTCGTTCTTTCTCGTTCAGTTCACGTTCGTACAGTTCGTTCAGTTCGTTCGTTCGCTCGTCCGTTCGTTCGTCCGTTCGTTCTGCACGCGTCCGTTCGTCGTTCGCTCGCGCGCGCGCGCGCGCTCTCTCTCCTCCCCCTCCCTTCCCCCTTCCGTCCACCCTTCCTTCTGTCTTTTCATCCTTTCTCTTTCTTTCCCTCTCTCCCGCCCTTCCTTTTCTCTTCCTCTGCCTCCTTCTTTTGCCTCCTTCTACCGTTTC
>NW_017100347.1:465398-481365 GCF_001263275.1 Habropoda laboriosa | reverse complement strand
CACGCCGCGACTCTCCGGATTCCCTCCCTTTTCCGACGAGTTTTCTTCTCGATTTTCCTACGTTTCCTCCGTTCGCGTCCTGCCGTCGCCGTTTCTATTTTTTTCGCCTTCGGCGGATTTTCCTACGAATCCTTTCGTTTTTTCTTGTTCCTGTTCGTGTTCTTCTTCTTCTTCTTCTTCTTCGTCTTCTCGGTTTCTCCGTTCGTTCGGTTGGGATGCGTGGTTTCTTTTTTTTTCTTTTTGTCGTCGTGGATCGGGGATTCTTCTCGATGACAGGTTTGAATTGGAACTCGATCAAGTGGCGAACGGGGAGTATCGAGACATTGTTGGTTGGACATGTTTTTTTTAGGTTAGGTTTCGTGGGTTACGGATGAGATGTGTGGGTGTTTGGTAATGAAGAGGTGGAAGGACCTACAGGGAAGTAATAATTGCTCTGTTTATTTCTGACACAGGTGTACCTGGAAAGTATGAATTTGCAGTGTGCAAAAGAAATACGAAATCAATTTGTTCAATTTTTATCATCACTTGACGATTTTCAATTGTTTAGCAATTTCGCGATGTGCGTATTCTCGTTACCTGATAATTTCTTTATTTGTTGTTGTCTCGTCGACGTTTCGAGGATTGGTACGAGAACGCCCAGGAGTGTGGTAAAAGAACACTGTCCGAAACGCGCTATGGAACTTGTAAATCCACGCTTCTGAAGCCTACGCGGACGTATAAGCCTACGCCTACGCAATAAGCGGTTAATCAATGCACGTGTATACAACGGGGGAAAATTGAGCGTAGCACGTGGTAAGCGTCAACTACATTATCGGTAAGCTTACCTCGAAATAGTTACGCTCTCTTGAACCATACGGATTTCTACATGCAACCGTAACAATTGAAAGTGTTCAACGTACAGTTCCAAGTAGACTATTCTCGTATTACAAATATATCGAATAATTTTCCCACCTCACGGTCAATTCGTTATTTAGAAATTATTTGAAAAATTATATTCATATCGGCACAAATACAAATGATACGTAATATTTATCGGTATCGAATATTCACTTTTTCCAGAAAATTGTTAACGGGTCACTTTTGACCCAGCCAATCGTTCTACCACATTAATGACTCATCGAAGGATGTAACTTTTAAAACAAATATGTGACATTAACAGTATTTATTCTTTACATTCTTTTATACTCCCTTCGTACCGCGTCCTTTTCTATCTTTCTTTCCATTCTTCTAAATAGCACGTTAACGTATTACACTTCTTAAGTCTGCGATAAGGTACAAATGACCCGAATAGCTTAATTGAGCTCGTTCTCATAAACGAATCCAAACTAGACGTGGACATAATAGATCCGCGGGTCGTAAAATGTTTCCTATTGCCAGGTGTAGTGGTAATTCATGAGTCATATAAGGAAACCGAACTTGCATGAGGTATCACGAGGAAATTGATCATAGGTAATGAACGTGACGTCAGAGCTAGCCTAAACGTTCTCTCCTTTTTTTCGTTATATATATATATGTATATACCTTTTATTACCCTTGAATTTGTACATATAACGTTTCGAAGCTAAATCAATATTCCAGCCGTTGGATTACATGATTCGTAAGAATGTAGATGTTTCAATTTTTCACACCATACCTGCTCACATTTTTCTCAATTTAAACAAATATCGAAAAATGATCGATATTGTTTTTCTTCAATTATTATCTAGGCGTATGGAAATAAGTTTCACAGTATTTACAATACTCTAGCTTACGTTTCTGTCGTAATAGAAGGGATAACGCGGTACGAAAAGTGAGAGAATAATAATTTCAAAAAATTACACTCATTGAACGATTAGCGTGAGATACAAGCATTTTTCTCAATTTGAAAATATTGAAAAATATCTGGTAGATGATTTTCCAGGCGTATGGAAATAAGTTTCACAGTATTTACAATACTCTAGCTCACGTTTCTGTCGTAATAGAAGAATGATAAAAAATAATTTCAAAAAAATCATATTCATCGGACAAACTATTAGGTCGTTCCATAAGTTCGTGCCGAGAACGAAAAATAATTTAAGGAAAATTCAAGGAAATACTACAGCGACGACATAATGGTATTACTAAAAAAATAGAAGAAAGTTGTGGAACGAGAAGGCGTTTACGTTTTTTTTTTTGTCAAATGTAAACGTTCGTTGGAAACATCGATCTGAATTTTTAAATTCGGCACGAACTTATGGGATGACCTAATACATCTAGTGTGCACGTGTGAGATACAAGCACGAGGCGTTGAAGTATCAAATGAAATGAAATTTCAATGGGAAATCCTATCATCACAACTCGAACAGCTCGATCGAATGCAAAAATTAGATCGCCTGGATCCCCGCACGATTTGTCAAAGCGTATATCGTTAGTCGGAAATGTTTACCGTTCGCCAGGTTAATGCAATTTCATGTATTATCCTATATTTCCGGCAATTATGTAACAATAGTCGAAGTTCAGGTATTTACGCGTTTTTGTGAGAAATGCTCTACCGGTCGCGCGTTATTGTGTTGTAAGAAGCGCATGACTCAGGGACCTCAATAAAAATGACGCGAGAACAATGGTGGCTAGCATTGAAATATTTTTCTGGAAACGAACGCAGGCCAGTTACTTTCTTCGAATTGCGGTAATTCTTTTCTGTTTCCGCGCACACCCGAGGCACAGGTATGTTTACCTGCGCGTGCACCTGACCACACAACGTCCTCGTGTGCGATATATCCAGCTCTCCGTGATTTTCCAGCAAACGTGACTGTTGAAAAGGTGTTTTCGATCAGGCTTTTATTGCTCGTAAATCAGCCCTTTTGAAAATTCACGTCGTTTCGCCCAGTCGGACTTAATTAACCGCCGCGCGGCGCGTCGACAAAACGGAGAGGAACGAGGATAATTGAGGAACCGAAGCTCGCATTTCACTACCTCGCCGATACCTGTATTGCCGTAAATTTCAATTCTTATCGATTGTTCCTTCGATCGAGTCACCCGCGAACGAATCCTCCGCGAGTAAAACTTCGTTTCACATCTTCGCGCGCGCCGAAGAAAATGCGCTTCACGGTTGCACGCACAGTTTCTTGCGTTCTTAGCCTCGAAGGAAATCGAGAAATGTTCGAAAATTCATAATCGACGGTGTTTTGAAGGTAACTCAAAAAGTTTCTCAATTTCTGTAGAAATGTTGCTGTATGTGTTTCGGTAACATACAGGGTGGGCCATGTAAAACAGATCGCTTAATTATCTTCTCTAGCTATGGCAGTAGGATAACATACTTGCGCATAATTTGAACAGTTCAAAATGGTGAAAAAGGTGGAAGAAATGGCTTCATATTTGATTAAAAATTTTTGAGCCCAAAGTCATATTATGCATGCTCAAGTTCTTGTAGAAAAACACAGGTGACTTTGAAAGAAGCGGAAAAAAAGTTTTTCTTCCATCGTATTCACCCTTTGAAACCATTTAAATTAGGTATAAAAATTTCCTCGCTCCACCGTTGCTAACAGAAGATAATTAGACGGTCAATTTCACACGGCCCACCCTGTATACTTTAAACCAGATATTTGGCTAAAATAAGGGGGTTTATAAGTTATTATTCTTTTTCGGTAAAAGGTTAATACACAGAATTTTTTCAATTACTTTTCATATTTCAAGCGAATTGTTTCCTTCCTTCTATTTTTTTTTAATTTATTTTAAATCGCATCAAACACTAAAGTTGGGTTATTAGCGTCTCAGACTATGGAACGGATTTGACACATTTTGGAGATTTACATTTTTTAGAAATCTTAGCAGCTGACGAGTAACTTTTTCCAGATACATTCGTTAATTTTTTCTTTCAGCTGTTTTCCCATTTTCCGTTTTCAATGGGAAATTAAACGCAATCAGGATCGTTTGCGCGTTGATTGTCTTAGTTAGAAATATCACTCAGGACAAATATTAAACACACTAATCCCGACGTCTTAACACACGGCTCTAGGCTGCAGAATTGATATGATATCCTGACAGAAGTGTGACATTAAGCGAGAAGATGTACGCGACGATACTCGCGATCGATAGTGCTAATTAGAATGAAAAGTAGAAGTTTGCGGAGATTCGAGGTAATTATGAGAACGCATGTTCTTACATGTAATTGAAACAACGAATCTGATTATGAATTAATCAGTCCAAGTATAACAGATTGATACTTTCTTTGCAATTTCTTTAGTTAGTCTAACTGTAAGTTGTACTGTATACGCGCTACCTGCAAAAAGTTTCGAATCACCTGTCTATTTGAACGTTCAAAATTTGTCTCCGTTATTCTCGGTGACATTCTTTCATTTGTCGACGAATTTTCCCTCTGAAAAAAGTATGGCGGCTTTTTAATTAGACAAACTTGTCAGAAGGTAGCGAATTAATTTGTACACCTTCTATATGCAAAAGCTTCGAATCACCTGTCGATTTTCGTCAATATCCAATCTGCTACTAATTCTTCGTAGATTCAGGATTGACGTTGCGGAGATTAATAGCAGTTTACTTCGTTCCGATTGATTCGAGTGATGAAAAATTCTTAAAGTTGGTCATTTTTGTGCAATTTGCAGTGCAAACGGTGATTCAAAAATTTTCACCGACAGCGTTTATCGTTAAACTTGTCGTTCTCGTTCGACGATATTGTTAACAAAACACCAGACAGAATATTTTTATTTGCGTCGTGGGATTATTTATAGTACAATTAGCTGCGTAATTTATAATTTATGAGAAACCAGCCTCGTCAAAACTAGGTCTATCCGGAGACTCTCCGTTAATTAAATCGATACTTCCGGTCGGCAAGGACCGTCTTCTTCTTTCCGAACAGGGTCAAGTTTACAGAAAAATCCACCGTGTATTCCTAACAATGTTAACATTGATATGAAACGTAATTTTCATTTATCAATTGGTACGAAGTAACACGGACAACAAAGCAAGGCAAAGAAATGAAAAAATTGCTTATTTTAGTTCTTCTTGAAACAAAGTGGGGCAAAGTTAGCATGTTGAAAATCAAAGAAATTCTTAAATTGAACGAAAAGTGTTATCATTGTTGTATGTATAATTGATCGCAAATATAAGTGAATATAAGTGCAGATAGTAAATATTAAAATTGTTGCCAAACGGCAATCAATTTACTAAATATCTACCTGTAAAATAAATTATATAATACTAGAATTACTTATTTTAATTCTTCTTGAAACAGATTCAGGCAAAGTTGGCATGTTAAAAATAAAAGAAATTCTTCGATGAAATTAAAAGTGACATAATTATTAACTTTGCCGAAGAAATGTGATTCAATTCTGTACGAATATAACAGGTGTCCTAATATTTATGAACTTCAGTGTCCAGAAATTTTTTCAACTCTCGAGTATTAAATTAAATCTCAATTATATTCACGTGTCACGTATCAATTTTACTACTTATTCTTCTTAAAAATCACGCGTGAAACAAATGAAACTTCGAATTCGACAAAATCGTCAATGCTGTTCTCGAACGCACAGTGCCTACCCGACTTTCGACGACTAAATTCAAAAAAAAGAACCGCTGTTTAATCGTCGTTCGCATGAAATTTCGCATAAAATCCGCGGTGGTGATCCTTCAATCCACTAAAACCTATTATGTACACGATTTGGCGAAGGAAGGTACTTGAACATATGCAGGATCGATAGTAGGGTGAAGACGAAGATTCATACGCTAGGTATGCGGAGAAACCATGAGAATACGAGCTAGCTATGGAGTGGTCGAACCACAGCACCCCATTGAGAATTAATTACCCAGAATGGTTGCAGCAGGGTAGCCGCTATATTCTCCTCAGTTTGCGACACGCCGAGTCACCATTTTATTAATTCTAACTTGCTATTATCATGCGTGAGATCAGCCCTGCATGCGACTATCTCCATGTTTCCAGTTAATTTCGAGGAAACGAAAATACAGTACTTGAAGAAAAATTTGACTTGGAAATTTTCTCCGCTACTTCACTCAAAAAAAAAAAAAAATACAAAAATTATTTGTATCAGATTATGTCACTCCGTCGTCATTTCTATGGAATTTTTGTTTCATTTTCGACAATAAAATACTTGGCGCAGGGGAGAGTCGTGCAGTACCGGCCAAAGCTAGATCTCGCTTATACCGTTAATTGACTGCACTGTTGATGGAAAATCAAATGAATACTGTAGCCCTGAGATTCTTTTTTCTTCAGTATTACCAGAGTTCTAAGACGTTCAACGTTTACGCTGCCGTTCCGTACGACGAAAGTTACTTTTCGTAGCTGCAATGGTTGGGCTCACGTGGAGTGTACGGATCGAGAAAATATCGATCACTTCACCTGTGACATTTGTTAGACGCGCCTAAATAAAAGTTCTATTCTATTTTTAAACGATTTTTACTAACGTTATTTATTACTCAGACCTGCAAATCTACCAGCCAAGTAGCTGGCCGGTACTGTACGACAATTTTTCGTTCGCTGCAAATCACAACTTTTTCATTTCTGCGAATTATTTATCTTTATGAGAAAATTGAAGAAAAACCATTCGTCCCCTTTTATCAAGCACCCTTTGTACTACAAATGACTTTTTTCAAATTTCATTTTTACCAACGTTAGCCCAAGTTATAGTACAGAAACTTAGAGCGGCCGGTACTGCACGACTCTCCCCTATTCGTAGGAAGAAATTAGACGAAGAACATTTGTTTTCTTAATGTTGATGGTAAAATCTAAATTAGGACGAGGGATTAATTTTCTTACCTGACTTTACGATTAGCTCTCTCGATAATAAAAATCTATTTTAACGATCTGCGACTGTTTAAGTGATGTAGTATATTCTGAAAGTACCTAATAGTGGTTTAACGGAGATTCGGGGAGATCTAGCGATCTATGAAAATACGACTTTTCCAATGAATTTTTATAACGTGACTATATTTTTTCAATTTTCAATGTACAGTGCTTGTTTGTGTAGTGACTATTATATCTCGATGTGTGCACAATGTACAAATTCGAAATTTCATTTTAAAACTTGTTTATCTGCTACAATTGTCTCTGATCGGAAAGTTTGAAAGATTGGTATACATTTAAAGAGCGTCCAGCACGTAATATCATTGATAATTTGCGAGGTGCTGAACAAGAAGTTTCTTCAATGCTGGATCTGTTCCAACATTGTTACATCATTTAGTGGTAACAAAATCAAGGGTTGCAAAAACCTCTATGCAGTGACAGAGAATTATTACGTTTCACTGTGACATCATAGGCGAAACAAGAGTTCGAAGATTTACGAATAAAAAAAATAATTGTCGCGAAGCTGAAGGGCTCGAATTTTGCTTAGAGCATCTTTCATAGAACAAAATGAAACGACATAATAGTGTGGTAATTAACGTGACACTCTCGTTATTAAAAAAAGAAAAGTGTCTTTTGTCGTAATTTTTTATGTAAGGAACTTTAAAATTAGAATCATTAATGAAAAATAAATTGGTACATGTTGTTATTTCTTTATTTCAACAAAAGGCACTATGTATACTTGAACAAAAGCATCTTAATCATTTCTGCGATTTAAAGTAAGAAATTTGAAATCCGCCATTTTGACGAATTTGGTGATTCTAGTGTTAAGAAATTTCATTAGTGGGATATATTTGGAGATTTGATCGAATATAGGTGAATTTAGAGTGAAAATTTGGAGGATCGTTTACCAGTCTCGATAAAACATTTTTGTAATTACACCGTACGTTTAATTACCGTCGGGCAATTACACTCTTAGGCCTATCATTCTAATCCTCGCAAATAGCAGAAACACAATTTGGAATGTTTAGTGTAAATTTGTACAAGATTACGAATTACTTGAGTTTGTCAGTACGTAGAACGAGGCACAGGTTTTTCTCTTGCTGTAAATGTTGTTTCGTTGCTACGTAGGAAGCTGTATTCGTTCAACTGGCGAAGTATAATATCTCACTGACGTGATCTGAGTTCTTAACTCTTCAAAGACATCGGCGACCTTTTTTTCTGATCGGGAAAAGGTTTCTGCTATTTTGTTTTCTGTTCGTTACGGAATGTTTGCCTTATTTTTGCAAGAAAACCTGTTATTCGAAGCTGCGCGTATTCGCTCCACGTAACAAAATTGCATTTTTATCTCTAATCAAATTCTGGAATATAGGTTACACGAATCATCGTTCAATTTTTTAAATACACCTACTTACGTGGATACTTTCCTTCGTACAACGCGTAACGCGTTAACCTACTGTAGGTGTGTTAAAAAAAAAAAAAAAGAAGGAATTTCCGATAGCAGAAAATCTAATAGAAGATCTAATACACATCGATTCGTCTGGCTACACTTACGGGCGAATCGTTTTATTTTCTTACCTACTTCCGGCCGATACAAGATAGGGAACTCGTCGGTGGGGCAAAGAAAGGAGGACTCGTCGCGTGATGTAGTAAAGTAACGGGAAGTATACGTCTGTGGGTGGAGGATGGACAGACCGCGGGAGATAAGAGGCGGAGGGATAAGAAAGAGGCAGGGAAGAAGTGCACGAAGAAAAAAAGACGAAAGCAGATCGCAGCATCCGCTGAGGCTTACACGGAGCTCTCTCTCTCTCTCTCTCTTTTGCTCGATTTCTCTCTCTCTCTCTCTCTGTCTGTCTTTGTGGGCCTTCGCGTGTCCGAGCGAATTTCGAAGCAGTGTTAAGAAACGCGCTGATCGTCCACCTCTCGGCTCTCCCCCTCGCCTTACCTGTATTTCAGTCGCGTTCCAAACTTTCTGGAAATTACGCTATCTGTGCTCGTATAGGATTTACTGCCTCGGACGCGAGCATACAAAGCGCTAGACGAGGATGAAGACCTTAAAGAAGTAAAAGTTGGGGAAGAACGATGGGGTAGAATACATATTTCCGGTGATAATTATCGATTGCTCGAAATTTATGGTGTTTGTACTTGAGAAACGCGTGTTTGTCTATTTTTGCAAATTGACTCTTTTTGGACAAATTTTCGTATTATGGGGGCGTTTGGAGATGCGCTTGACACGAGTACCGTCTTTTTTTTCCATCGTAAATTTTTCAGTGATTAATATTTTTCGAAGAAATTTCGAGGAAAGTGGTAAATTACTTTTTCTGTGATGGCATTTCTGTGGCGAAATTGAATCATTCATAGGGTCTTACAAATTTCGTTTCAGACAGATATGTGGAAATCTGAATGACACAGAAATCGACCAAATGTAGTTCCGTGCCATCCGGAATCAAGTGAAAAATCTGAACGATCATCCGACGTTAATCTCTTAACAAATCTCACGAGTTGCGCCTTCAAATTTCAGACCTGATTCTAAATTTCGATTATAATATATCGAATATTCTTGTTTATATTGGCAATAATTTGGTGTACAATTAAAAACAGCACTTTTTCCCCTTTGAATTGAAAGCGAAATGACGTTACTCGATGTTTTCAGCACTCTAACATTTAACATCTCTCGAACCGTTCAATATGGGACACTAAAATTTTGCGTAACTCAGTTTCTCATGCCTACCGACAAGTTTGCTAAGTTTGAAAAAGATTGGCGACATAGTGACAGAAAGGGTGCAATTTGATTGCCAAAGTTCGGGCCCGATTTGAAAATGAGACACAAGAGGCGTGTCCAGAGGCACATTTCATTTGATAATAAAACGAAATGAAACGAATAATTATTTGGAAATAAAACATAAGCGGTGTACCTTTCGATAGGAGTGTAACAGCGCTGAAACAATCGTCTGTACCGAAGTGCGACGAGGTTCCCGCCATCTCTGAAAATCGGGCACGAACATTTACCTACAGTGCGTATCACAAATATACCAACCCATCAATATTTCAATATTTTAATAATTTAAGAAAAGATTATGATTACGAGTCATTTTAGACTTATATGCAATAGGAGTTTAAATAACTTTAAAGCATATAAATAGAATTGAAAATAGAAAAATACCCAGATTCAAGCGTTTCATTAATATACCAACCTTGAATACTTCTATGATGTTACCAGCAGTGTTGTTTATTTTTTTTGTTTTTCCGTCATGTGTTTCATTTGGCATTACTAACAGTCAATTGTGCCGCTTAAAAAGGTTAAAAAGCAAAATGCCACGAGGAAAAGAGCTTTCTGAAAGAGGAAAGGCGATGATTGATGCCTAGAGGATACGGCTGCATTGCAGAAAAAAATTGGTCGTTCCAAAAGTGCAATTGCGGACTACGTTACTAAAAGACGTAATCACGGTGAAAAGAAACGTCCAGGTCGACCAAATAAGCTGTCTCCTCGAGACGAACGAAAAATACTTCGAGCCGCTTCCAATTCTACTAAATCGTTGATTCAAATAAAGAACGAGTGTCAATTGAATGTTTCGAAAAGTACAATTGACAGGTGCATTTTAAGAACACCGCATATTTATTAGAGCAAAAGGATACCCTCACCAAGATTAAAAAACGAAGACAAGGAAGCAAGACTCTCGTTTGCTAAAGCAAACATGAACAGAAATTGGGAAAAGGTTCATATTTCTTTTGCGAAATGTGATACACTTCATAAATAAAAATTTGTTTTTTAGGTTGCATTTAGTGCTGAAAAAAAAATTTAATTTAGATGGACCCGACGGATTTAATTCTTATTGGCATGACTTACGCAAAGAACAGAAGTATTTCTCCAAACGCAATTTTGGTGGCGGTTCGGTCATGATTTGGACATGCTTTTCAGCACGTGGAAAAAATTCTATAGCTTTTATTTCGAGCAAAATGAACAGTATTCAGTACCCAAAAGCGAAACAATCCTATTTCAGAAAAAAATAAAAACTAATGCCAAACATTCAAGAAGACATATAGGACTTTCCAAATCATATCCGACAACGACCCAATTCCGCACAAAAAAATAGTCAAATACCTAGGCGTAAACCTCGACGAGCTAATGCTATTCAACAAACACATCGACATACAACAACTCAAAGTGAAGATTTATTTTAAAATACAGAACAAGGCCTCAACAACATTCCCTTTATCCAATACATCCTTAAATCCTCCGCTGTTCCAACGAAATCCTCTAAGATTTTACACGGACACGCTGGGAGCTCGAGAAACGCGAGACACTCATGGTGTGCACTAATGGCACGATGACCCGTCCGTTAGTGGCGTACTGGTGCCTAGTTCCGCCGTCGCGAAAGGGTTAACGCCGGACGGCACCTAATATCGGACATTAGCTGTATCTGCAATAATTGAAACGCTACCGAGCCGTTATTCTGCGTATCTCTTAGGGGAGACAAAAGGAATAAAAATAAGTTTTTTCACAGGTAGAGAGATTTAAGAAAAACCTTAAGCGTCCGGCGTTAGGGGAACTCCCCTTAATTTTTAATAACGAACTTTAAATTTTCATACAGGTTTACATTTAGTGTACAGAATTTGTTGAAAGAAGTTGCAATTATTTAGTGCAAGTAATGCGTTTTATGCAGTTTTTAATTAGTAAATTTCTCGCGTCGAGGTACTTGTTGTACCGTAATAAATATTTTTGAGTGAAGCGTGTATTTAATAGGTAGGAAAGCGTGTTAATCATCAAATGTATTATACTGTTGGGAATAACGTTCTCTTGATCTACCTGCACCCTTCTCGTTTCTATTAGCGCGGTACGTAGCTTGGCGGGTGTCCAGCAGGGAAGCTCTCGCAATTTTAAGAGAGGTTAGCGAGGCTTCTGAAGACACTGGTTTATAATAAAAACCATACGTTGCTCGCATAAATATTTGTACCCTTGAAAATTGTTTTTTGAAAAAATTAGAATAATTCTTCTTGTTCAATCAGTTTGAAGGTGAATCGTTTTTTATTGTATATGCAATTTTATTTGTTTGCTTGAAAAAATTTATAATTGTAAATTTTATCAGTTTTCAAAAAAATATTGAACCGGTAATTAATAATCGCTGGCTTCTTTAGAATTAAAATTCACCGTAAGAAAAACAATTACTGCGATAAACTCACCTTATCAATGCACGTTATAATAACTAAATTAATATCGAATGAAAAAATCCACTAAGGCAATGAAAATATCTAAAAGAATGAAATATTTCTGGACAAATTATGCACGAATAATTCGTTTAAAAAATATATTGTATAAGAAACACATCCTCTAGTTCACCTGAAAATTTTTGCTTTTCTACACTTTCTATCGATAATTTGTAAAATGTGAAACGATTAACAAGAAACCTTATTCTTTCACCTGATATCTTCCTTTTACGTTTAAACACATTCGATCGAAAGTTGCAGCAACCGGAACACTAAGAAATACTTCAGATTACACTACTGTCTGTCTGTGAATCTCTGCCTAAATTCACGTACCTTAACATCAGAAAGGAACTACAAACGCCACGTCGTTACGTCGCACGAATGAAACTGAGAAAAGTGAAGAAGTAAGTCGAGCCGAGGAAGTGCGTATAGAACTGGCACGATTGTTCAAGAATAAGACAGTTGTGCGAGAAAGGAGCGCGAGGCATTGGAAGATAATTGCAGATCGCTCTAGTGTGTGGCTGTTGATACCACGTGCTTCCGCGAGGGCCGGGTTCAGATAAAGGGAATCCCACGTCGACACGGATAACCGTCTGTACGGCGCAAACACGTGAACAAAGCGGGAACAGCATCCGTAGAAAGGGAGGGTGTAGCAACGCGTTAAGAGGGAAAAAGTAGCGGGGTATAGGAGGAAATAGAAAATACTAAGAGCCCGTAAGGGATGCGAGTTGGAGGAGAAATCATTGACACGGAACATTCGCATCGTTCCCTTGCTTATCCTAACGAAATTCTGTAGGCCTGTTCTACGGTAACTTCTCGTTAATATTCGGAATATTATTTAGAACTATTGGATAATGGGTTTAATAATAGCGTTTTTACGCTGAAAGTCGTGATAGTGCGATTTTTATCATCTTTAACCGTTTGTAG
Organism: Habropoda laboriosa; assembly: GCF_001263275.1. Taxonomy (NCBI): domain Eukaryota; kingdom Metazoa; phylum Arthropoda; class Insecta; order Hymenoptera; family Apidae; genus Habropoda; species Habropoda laboriosa. Next base: position 468,467 of record NW_017100347.1, on the reverse strand, counting down.
CTCATAGAAACATTAACCAATTTCGATGAAATTATCAGCACGTGTATCATTGACATAGATCTACAAAACGTATTTTTTAGATTTTCATTTCGAGCTCAGATAAAAAAGTTGTAAAAACGACCTTCGCTATTTTCTTCGCGATTCAGACTAATTGCATTTTTCACAAATTTATACAAACGTCGGAATGACGGCCAAAAACCATTTCTCTAAGCCTTATAAAAACAGCAGTGCAAAGTGAAAGTTTTTTGACAGCTATCGAGAACCGAGAAGTCACGCGTACGCATTTGTTCGCTCGCGCGGGTGCATCTCTGTTCGGCCGCCCCTGAGCGCGGGCTCTACGCGCGCTGTAATTGGCCGGTGTTTTTCGTTAATAATTCAAAAACGAAGCTTCAAACTGTATTTTGGAAAAGGAAAATGTTGTTCAGAGTCATCCCAGCAACCCCCCATTTCCGGGTGTTCGAGGAGTTACGGGACTTACCCTGTATATTTTCTTAAATGTGTTTTTATTTGTATGGCGCGGAAGGACGTCTTTTCTCTTCGAATTTCGTAGTCAACGTGAAAGGAAACGAAAAAACCGTAAGGGCACGGCAGAAATTCTGTTGCGCATTTAAGGAAAGAGACCAAGAATACATCAGTCTATTACGCATCTTTCACTAGCAGTGTTTCTCATATATATAACACAGTTCATTTTTGCTTACTGGCTGACGCATTATACTTAGTAATAATCCAACAAGAACGGTGTGACTTTTCTAAAATTGGACCAAACCGCTGGAGTTTCTTTTGTTTTTTGAGAAAGTAGGATTAGTTTACTAGATGACGTGTGGAAACGATTTTGAGCAAAATTACAATTCGTCGAAATCACGCAGAAGAGTTTTTATCTGAGTTTGTAGTGAAAATTTGAAACGTACGTTTTGTAGATTTGCGTCGATTTTATGCGTGCTGAAAATTTCATAGAAATCGGTTAACGTTGCTATGAACTTACAAACGGTTCAAAGTTCAATTGTAGATTTTAATTTAACCCTTTGTGACGACGTATGACTTGGAAGTGGCTATCTTATGTCAAATGACTGTAGTAAATTTACTATAGTTATTCTAACTTTAAATAATATAAGAATGCAGTTTATTTTATCCTGGGAGCAATGGGGAACGGGTAGGGTGACTCTTCGGTTGCTTTCCAAGTCAAGCTGCATTCCTCGCGACTGATGTTAAGATGGGTGACCGCCAACGTTGGAAAAAAAAATTTATATTTGTAATTTATATGTATACTATAAACATGCTTGACTGACTCCGAGAAAGAGGTAGGTGTAGTAGCCGTAGGAGCCAGCAGCTAGGCGACAGTGTGAGAGATATTATTACCGTAGTAGGAAAATTTGATCCATTAAATTGATTTACGATCAATCAAAAACTGAATATCTTTTGTGTTACGTTTTTTCAAAGTGAACGGATTAAAACCGCGGAAACTTTCAGGATGACCTAATCTTGACAGACAGAGTATGACAAAGTAATTTGCCGGTTTTAATGGACGAATAAAAAAGGCATCGTACATACTATTCAAACTTGTATCGTACATTCAGAAAGAGCAATGTTTACCATTTTGTTTCCTCGACCAAGCACTGTCTTATCACCGTGTTGAGGTGCTAGTGGCGGGGGGGGGGGGGGGTGGGAGTTATGTCTTTGAGCGGCACAAGCCGCACCGTTTCAGTCATCATGGCATGGAATGGGGAACATACGTTTGTCATTTTTTTTTTTCGGTTCAAGAAACAAACTGGTAAACATTGCTCTTTCTGATTGTAGAATAAAAGTTTCAATGGTATCTGTGCTGCCTTCTTCATTCACCTCGAAGTAAATCTAAACAGTCGTTACAAAATTATTAAAATTAAACAGAAAAACGATTCACTTTGACAACCTTGTAGTTTAGAGAGTACATACAGAGTGTCCCAGGTTTTTCCCCGATCAAACCTCGTCAGTACGTTCTAAGACACTGGCAAAGTTTGCTCAGAAAAAATCGAAACACCCTGTATATTTTTTTTTTTATACATAATATAATACTAACTTTGGGAAAGTTACGAATACTTTCTTTCTTACTAATTCTTACCAACGGCAGTGTAACTAATATCTGCTTTGATTTTCAATACTTGCAATATCGATACGATACAAGAACCATCGAAAATCGACAATCGATCTTTCCTACCATCCCACCAAAGTCAAAATTAAATTCCCCACTAATCTTTCGACGGTCCGATATAATTACGAATTAGAGTCGATAAAATCCTGGTCCCGTGTGATTATGTTCAAAGCACACCGTACACAGTAGCATCTTTCTTCCTAAGAGTCTCCCTTCAGTCAGACTCGGAGAAACTTCCTTTAAGAAATTCTCGTCGGAGGACAAATCTCCAAAATGTACCTACGCAAAATTTCCACTCTCTATCGACGACGGTGCAAGAAGAAGGGCTCGGGAATCGAAGGTTACGGGCAGGCAGGCAGGACCCACGGGATGGTATCCAAGATGACGACAAAAAGAGGAGGACAAGAAAGGAGTATAATGAAAGGAGTATCACGTTTTCTTAAAACACGTCCCGAGCCCGAGCTCCGTAGGCACCCTCGCCAGGCGAGAGGGGTAGCAGATCGCCGAACTCCTCTTCGTTGTACCCTTCGCATCCGGCTGCGTGCTCTCATAGGCGCCGAGCGTTGATGAGTCCAGGCAGGAAGACGCAGAGAGGAAACGAGGGCGTGTAGGATAAGGGGGGGAGGGGGGGTGGAGGTGGAGGTGCAGGAGGAGATGTGGAGGAGTTGGAACGAGGCTGCTGAAGAGAATGCGCGCAACCGAGAGGGGAAGATCAAGAACTTCGGACAGAAAAGGAACCACGGAGCCAGAGGGAGTTGGAATGGGTGAGAGACGGAGGTGGCGGAGGTGGAATTAATGCACGCACCGGGCCACGCACCCAAACCCCTTACAGCCAGCCAGCCTACTTCGTTATACGACAAGTATAAGAGGAGAGCACAGAGACTTTTATTGATCGCCTGGCAAAAACTCAGGAACCCTCATTTCGTGCTCCGTACCCCCGACTC
>NW_017100347.1:461225-465331 GCF_001263275.1 Habropoda laboriosa | reverse complement strand
CCCCCACCCCCCTCCCCCCTCATCTCACCGTTCCCCTTATGAGGAAAAAGTGGGCTGCCGACGTCGTTGTCCTCCTCATCGTCGTCGTCGCTGCTGCTGCTCTGCTTCTGCTGATACCCCATGCTCTCTCTGCCTCCCGATAATCTTTTACACTTAAGGCCTCCTGTAACCCTTTCCCTTTCTAAGAATCACCCCCGACGTGCCGTTCCCCTCTATCCCCAACCCTGTTTTGTCGTTCGCTGCCCTCTTTCCATTCTCTTCCTTCTTCGCCCGTGCCTCCTTTACCGACTTCGCACAACTCTCGTGCTCTTTTCTCGTCCTTTCCTTTCTGATATTGCCCCCCTTTTCTCCTGCCTCTTGCTTGCGCCGTTATCTATCACCTCGGTGAACTGAACGACGAGGAGAGAACGACGAGGGTGTGCGTGTGTGCGGTAGGAAATGTGTACGTGTACAGCCCTTGGACAAGAAATTAGGGCTACTTATAATCTTTCATGCCTTTCGTAGTTTCAGGCGAATTTCGAGGTTTGAACGTTTCTTAACCCTTTCGCCGCGGCTGATTTTAAGGCGTAACGTGTGTGACTGACGGTGATTAACCACGGCTGCGAAATTTGTTTTCTGGTCGTATCGTTATAAAATTTTGTTTATCAAATTAAGGTGGAAGTGTGTAGAGAAGTATTGAATTGAGGTGAAAGCGCACCGAAAGGCTCCAGCAGTACCTATCGAGATCTCCGTCCACGCACGGATATGTAACAAGCCAGAAAGACAGTGTTTGTAACTTCCATATATTGTCAAAGCACGGTAGATGAGTTGAAAAATTCTGAGTGGCCCTAATTTTCTCGCCAGGAGCTGTATGTATGTCGAGTGTGCTTTGTGTGAAATTTTCGGTTTCTCGCGTGATGAAGGTTCAGATTGATCGCGCGCAGAATTACAATGTTCATGTCTTTCATATATTGCCAAAGCACGAAAGATGAGTTGAAAAATTCTGAGTGGCCCTAATTTTCTCGCCAGGAGCTGTATGTATGTCGGGTGTGTTTCTGTGTGAAATTTTCTCGAGACGCGGGACCCCTGTTGTTCCACTCACGTTCTCACCCCTTTTTTAAACGCAATCTTCCTGCTAATTCTGTTTTGTTTCTGCCCCGACATCGGGAAACTTATGGAACAGCGGGGACAATAATACCAGGGGGAGTTGAAAGTTTTCGGATGATCGGACGGAGTTGAAAGTTTTATCGTGACCGATTTAGAGCGAAGCCTCGTAAAAGCGTCGATTATTCATCAAAGTTATGAATAGGTGGTAGTTGGGCGAATTTTCGGCTCGTCGAGTAGTAAGAACGAGATTATAACGTTCCGTGATTGTTTTCCAGATTCATATTTATCGAATAGGACGCATTTCCTTTTTCTTCGGTGAGATATTTTGGAAATTCCACGCGAGAGACAGGACAACAATTACAGTGTGCGTTAAGCTTCTCTATTGTGTCGAGATGCGCTCTTCGATAGGAAGAAGGAAAAAAAAATGAGAGTCGTTTCGCTGGCTTCGGTGATTTGAAGTAACCTCGTTGCAAGCAACCCACGGGAAAAGTATAACGCCAGACGTGCTTTCGATTTCTGCTTTATCGGGATCTTTGTCGTGCGATAGATGTCACAGGCCTGTGAAAAAGGTCGGAGCGATTCACTCGTATCGCATGGCGTGCTGTTTAATTTTGCTACGCTTGTATTTTGCCTTTGCACGTTCAATTTGCGCGTCAGATTTTCTCAGTAATTTTGCGCAAATGGTGTAAAACGTTGCCTGATGTAGAATTTCATTTTTTCTTTTTAAATAGAAAAATTTTGGTTTTAGGAGAGAAGTTCGTAAATGTTTCTTTCGACGTGTGCGAAGGGTAAATCGATGGAAGTTGAAAAATTTGTTTGCCGGTGTGCAGAAACGTTACACACGTTGAATGTTTATTAGAAATGTAATTTCCAATGGAACGAATATTTTCTCTTTTCAAAATTGGAATACGGTTGATTTGTTAATTATTAATTTAGATTGTAGTACGTTCATAACGTCGTTGGTTTGACTTTTATTAAACATATCTGGTAGAAATTACGAGGAAATGTTTTACTGTGATTTTCTAACATTTAAATTGTTCCATTATTTGTACAAACAAGTGCAAGCAAGATGATTTATCAGTAGCTACATTAAAGGTGATAAATACGCAGACATTTTATGAGAATAATTTAAATTGTATGAAAAAGTACAGAAGTAATTAATATTCATTAAAATGTTATGCAATTGCGTATGCAAAATTTTCTACTTTATGAATATTTAATTGTTGGAGAATGAAAATGATTTGCAGTGTTACTAAAATGATAGTTTATTGGTATTGTATTTCTTAGTATTTATAGTAGTTTTATTAAAATTTACTCGATAGAAGCAATTTTTAAGAAGATAATCTTCTTTCTATAACACTTTCATAATATCAGTAATTTAAAACTTATTTTACGAGATATTTATTTTGAAATGCTCTATTCGTTTACACTTATTACGTTTGAAAAATGTTTACACCTAAATCAATCAAGAAAGAAAAAAATACGTAACACAATTTATAATCCGACAATTCTTATCCATTTCTCCAGTCCGTGAGTGACCAGCGTTCGGTAATCTTCTATCTACAGTGTCTTCCTTTCGACAGTTTTGAATTTCATGTTTTTTCATTCTGATTTACGATACATTCCATCTCTCGCTTTTCTTTCTCTGTTTCGTTAAAACTACCTCGTACACTCTCTAAAAGTACTGAAAACACGTTACAGTATCCACAGAATATCATTCGATAGAAAAAAGAAATTTCTGGGATTTTTGGCGGGTAAATTTGAATCACATATCAGAACACTAAGGCCTTAATACGAATTTATAGATACAAACCTATACGAATATCGTTAAAAAAGTTCAAAGCAAGTGGTAACTCTTAGTAGAGTCGCGCAACTGTATATTCCACCGCTTCTTTTTTTTTTTTCTTTAGATAGAAAAATTATAGCGTATCATTGTCGTGAGTGCAACTCCTGTCCGTCCTATTGTTCGGGCTTGTGTATCGGACGTACAGGAGGTATAAGCTTTTAAAGCTTAAAAACGTAAGTATGTGAAGTCCAGAGGAGAATGTAGCCTGAAACGATGGTCTGACTTGTGCGCGAGGGGACATTGGCACGGGAGGAGACGAGAGATGGGAAGGGTAAGAAACAGTGAGATGTGTTTGTTCCACACGAGCTATTGTCTGCCAAGACTACCTTTCTATTGTTTGTTACAGTCGCGCCCTCCCTCTTTCAACAACACATCCTCCCCTATCATTTGGTATCTTACATCACGCCAACCTCTATACGCTGCTCTTCGAAACAAATATTTCGAGAATTTTCTGCTTTCTAAAAGTTCCACTATGCTCCCCTCATTGGACCGCCTTTTACGGCTTTTGTCACTCACGTGATAACATTTCTTCAGTTACCCTATAATTAGACAATATTTATTTTCTCTTGAGCACCTGTTAATTATTCTTAATTACTAATATCGTCGTACGTTAATTTTGGAGATAATTATTAATATTTTGGTAGATTTCAATAATTTTCGAAACTAAAAGAAATTTTCTGTAATTTTAGAATATTTATTTCTTCTTGCCGATATAGTAATTATTCTTAATTACTAATATTGTCATACGTTAATTTTGGAGATAATTATTATTAATATTTTGGTAAAGAAATTTTCTCTAATTAGACAATATTTATTTTTTCTTGAGCACCTGTTAATTATTCTTAATTACTAATATCGTCGTACGTTAATTTTGGAGATAATTATTAATATTTTGGTAGATTTCAATAATTTTCGAAACTAAAAGAAATTTTCTGTAATTTTAGAATATTTATTTCTTCTTGCCGATATAGTAATTATTCTTAATTACTAATATTGTCATACGTTAATTTTGGAGATAATTATTATTAATATTTTGGTAAAGAAATTTTCTCTAATTAGACAATATTTATTTTCTCTTGAGCACCTGTTAATTATTCTTAATTACTAATATCGTCGTACGTTAATTTTGGAGATAATTATTAATATTTTGGTAGATTTCAATAATTTTCGAAAC
>NW_017100347.1:448740-460635 GCF_001263275.1 Habropoda laboriosa | reverse complement strand
CACCCCCACCCCCCTCCCCCCTCATCTCACCGTTCCCCTTATGAGGAAAAAGTGGGCTGCCGACGTCGTTGTCCTCCTCATCGTCGTCGTCGCTGCTGCTGCTCTGCTTCTGCTGATACCCCATGCTCTCTCTGCCTCCCGATAATCTTTTACACTTAAGGCCTCCTGTAACCCTTTCCCTTTCTAAGAATCACCCCCGACGTGCCGTTCCCCTCTATCCCCAACCCTGTTTTGTCGTTCGCTGCCCTCTTTCCATTCTCTTCCTTCTTCGCCCGTGCCTCCTTTACCGACTTCGCACAACTCTCGTGCTCTTTTCTCGTCCTTTCCTTTCTGATATTGCCCCCCTTTTCTCCTGCCTCTTGCTTGCGCCGTTATCTATCACCTCGGTGAACTGAACGACGAGGAGAGAACGACGAGGGTGTGCGTGTGTGCGGTAGGAAATGTGTACGTGTACAGCCCTTGGACAAGAAATTAGGGCTACTTATAATCTTTCATGCCTTTCGTAGTTTCAGGCGAATTTCGAGGTTTGAACGTTTCTTAACCCTTTCGCCGCGGCTGATTTTAAGGCGTAACGTGTGTGACTGACGGTGATTAACCACGGCTGCGAAATTTGTTTTCTGGTCGTATCGTTATAAAATTTTGTTTATCAAATTAAGGTGGAAGTGTGTAGAGAAGTATTGAATTGAGGTGAAAGCGCACCGAAAGGCTCCAGCAGTACCTATCGAGATCTCCGTCCACGCATGGATATGTAACAAGCCAGAAAGACAGTGTTTGCAACTTCCATATATTGTCAAAGCACGGTAGATGAGTTGAAAAATTCTGAGTGGCCCTAATTTTCTCGCCAGGAGCTGTATGTATGTCGAGTGTGCTTTGTGTGAAATTTTCGGTTTCTCGCGTGATGAAGGTTCAGATTGATCGCGCGCAGAATTACAATGTTCATGTCTTTCATATATTGCCAAAGCACGAAAGATGAGTTGAAAAATTCTGAGTGGCCCTAATTTTCTCGCCAGGAGCTGTATGTATGTCGGGTGTGTTTCTGTGTGAAATTTTCTCGAGACGCGGGACCCCTGTTGTTCCACTCACGTTCTCACCCCTTTTTTAAACGCAATCTTCCTGCTAATTCTGTTTTGTTTCTGCCCCGACATCGGGAAACTTATGGAACAGCGGGGACAATAATACCAGGGGGAGTTGAAAGTTTTCGGATGATCGGACGGAGTTGAAAGTTTTATCGTGACCGATTTAGAGCGAAGCCTCGTAAAAGCGTCGATTATTCATCAAAGTTATGAATAGGTGGTAGTTGGGCGAATTTTCGGCTCGTCGAGTAGTAAGAACGAGATTATAACGTTCCGTGATTGTTTTCCAGATTCATATTTATCGAATAGGACGCATTTCCTTTTTCTTCGGTGAGATATTTTGGAAATTCCACGCGAGAGACAGGACAACAATTACAGTGTGCGTTAAGCTTCTCTATTGTGTCGAGATGCGCTCTTCGATAGGAAGAAGGAAAAAAAAATGAGAGTCGTTTCGCTGGCTTCGGTGATTTGAAGTAACCTCGTTGCAAGCAACCCACGGGAAAAGTATAACGCCAGACGTGCTTTCGATTTCTGCTTTATCGGGATCTTTGTCGTGCGATAGATGTCACAGGCCTGTGAAAAAGGTCGGAGCGATTCACTCGTATCGCATGGCGTGCTGTTTAATTTTGCTACGCTTGTATTTTGCCTTTGCACGTTCAATTTGCGCGTCAGATTTTCTCAGTAATTTTGCGCAAATGGTGTAAAACGTTGCCTGATGTAGAATTTCATTTTTTCTTTTTAAATAGAAAAATTTTGGTTTTAGGAGAGAAGTTCGTAAATGTTTCTTTCGACGTGTGCGAAGGGTAAATCGATGGAAGTTGAAAAATTTGTTTGCCGGTGTGCAGAAACGTTACACACGTTGAATGTTTATTAGAAATGTAATTTCCAATGGAACGAATATTTTCTCTTTTCAAAATTGGAATACGGTTGATTTGTTAATTATTAATTTAGATTGTAGTACGTTCATAACGTCGTTGGTTTGACTTTTATTAAACATATCTGGTAGAAATTACGAGGAAATGTTTTACTGTGATTTTCTAACATTTAAATTGTTCCATTATTTGTACAAACAAGTGCAAGCAAGATGATTTATCAGTAGCTACATTAAAGGTGATAAATACGCAGACATTTTATGAGAATAATTTAAATTGTATGAAAAAGTACAGAAGTAATTAATATTCATTAAAATGTTATGCAATTGCGTATGCAAAATTTTCTACTTTATGAATATTTAATTGTTGGAGAATGAAAATGATTTGCAGTGTTACTAAAATGATAGTTTATTGGTATTGTATTTCTTAGTATTTATGGTAGTTTTATTAAAATTTACTCGATAGAAGCAATTTTTAAGAAGATAATCTTCTTTCTATAACACTTTCATAATATCAGTAATTTAAAACTTATTTTACGAGATATTTATTTTGAAATGCTCTATTCGTTTACACTTATTACGTTTGAAAAATGTTTACACCTAAATCAATCAAGAAAGAAAAAAATACGTAACACAATTTATAATCCGACAATTCTTATCCATTTCTCCAGTCCGTGAGTGACCAGCGTTCGGTAATCTTCTATCTACAGTGTCTTCCTTTCGACAGTTTTGAATTTCATGTTTTTTCATTCTGATTTACGATACATTCCATCTCTCGCTTTTCTTTCTCTGTTTCGTTAAAACTACCTCGTACACTCTCTAAAAGTACTGAAAACACGTTACAGTATCCACAGAATATCATTCGATAGAAAAAAGAAATTTCTGGAATTTTTGGCGGGTAAATTTGAATCACATATCAGAACACTAAGGCCTTAATACGAATTTATAGATACAAACCTATACGAATATCGTTAAAAAAGTTCAAAGCAAGTGGTAACTCTTAGTAGAGTCGCGCAACTGTATATTCCACCGCTTCTTTTTTTTTTTTCTTTAGATAGAAAAATTATAGCGTATCATTGTCGTGAGTGCAACTCCTGTCCGTCCTATTGTTCGGGCTTGTGTATCGGACGTACAGGAGGTATAAGCTTTTAAAGCTTAAAAACGTAAGTATGTGAAGTCCAGAGGAGAATGTAGCCTGAAACGATGGTCTGACTTGTGCGCGAGGGGACATTGGCACGGGAGGAGACGAGAGATGGGAAGGGTAAGAAACAGTGAGATGTGTTTGTTCCACACGAGCTATTGTCTGCCAAGACTACCTTTCTATTGTTTGTTACAGTCGCGCCCTCCCTCTTTCAACAACACATCCTCCCCTATCATTTGGTATCTTACATCACGCCAACCTCTATACGCTGCTCTTCGAAACAAATATTTCGAGAATTTTCTGCTTTCTAAAAGTTCCACTACGCTCCCCTCATTGGACCGCCTTTTACGGCTTTTGTCACTCACGTGATAACATTTCTTCAGTTACCCTATAATTAGACAATATTTATTTTCTCTTGAGCACCTGTTAATTATTCTTAATTACTAATATCGTCGTACGTTAATTTTGGAGATAATTATTATTAATATTTTGGTAGATTTCAATAATTTTCGAAACCAAAAGAAATTTTCTGTAATTATAAAATATCTATTTTCTCTTCCAAAGTTCAAATCGATAAATGATGATTACAATATTGTCATGCGTTAGTTTTACAGATAACAATTATTATTAACACTTTGAGGTTCCAAGTGCTGAAATAAAAAAAAATTATACGGGTTTCCAAGTTAATACATATAACTCCAATTTTTCAAATATCGATTTATATCAACAATAAAAATGTAGCCTAAAGAAAAGATACTTTCGGCCATAAGTTGGACACTTTTATTTCTGCCCGTTCCAACTCTCCCATCGAAGTCCGAACGCGTTCCTCCGATTCGCCTCGCGACGTCATGGTAGCCGAAGGGACGACCGCGTGATCACGGTACGGGCCCGCGAAACTTTGAAAAGCGCAGAGAACCTGATGTTCCCTCTTCTCAACCCCTCGTTGAAGAGTTGCGCCGCGCCAAACCGCAAATTCCAAGCCGACTAATTACTTAATTTAATGCGAGTCAAAATTCGCGAATGTAATTCGAAGGTGAACTCGAAAGCGGATGTACTTATCCGTGTAGCGGTTTTAAAGGATAAACGGCCGGTGAAAGCAAACATAATGTCAGGTAAGTAGCAAGTAAAAGGGGTGGAGGGGGAGAGAGAGAGAGAGAGGGTGGACGAGAAGAAGAAGAAAAAGAAAGGAAATCGTAGAGAACCACAAAAGATTTCAATCTGTCGGTCTTTGTAGCAACAAAACATTCACACACACACACACACAAGCACAGAGAGAGAGAGAGAAAGAGCCGGTTGGTGTATTCACGTGTATATGGGGAGAGAGAGAGAGCCCGCGCTGTGGCGTACGCGTACACCGAGGGCGCACCTTGTACACCTGCCCGAGCAAAGTACTGTGACGGTGCTCCTTATTGTCATACACTCGGCTCCCTGAGCTGCTATAATAATAATTAAAGTTCCGTGCACACAATCATAGTAATGGCCGCCAGTGGCAGCGGCGTCGACGACGACGACGAACGGCTAGACGAGAGGAGCGAGCGCGAATAACCAGACCGACGGCGCAGCCCAGTGCCGTCACACTTGAGTGCACGGACTTACCCCTGCCCTTACCCGCCCGCGGACCAGACCAAGGAGAACGATGACGACGAAAGGCGCAGGGGTTGATCTTGTTGTCGACGATAAAGAAAGAGAGACAGACGGATACCGGCGAGAGAAAAGGAGAAACGATAAAAGGAGGAAGCGGCGGAGGAGGAGGGGGCGGTGGTGGACGGAGGGACGACGCGGCGGAGGAGGAGGAGGTGTAGCCGAAGCAAGAAGGGGGAACACCTCCTGGAAATATTCTAATAAGCAAAATTTTAGCTTTTGTGTTTAAGAAAAGAGAAAGAAGTGGCGGCCGGAGCACCGTTGAAGAGGAGGAAAAGGATGAAGGGTGGCGGGAGGGAGAGGAGGGGGACAGGGTGAGGATAGAGGGAAGAGCGAGAAGGTATGAAAGAAGGCTCCGAAGGAATCCTGGCTTGGCGTGCTCTTCTGGTAGTCGCGATGCTGCTGATGGTAGTGGGTGGCGATACCGGTCTTCAACGTTCGGGGAGGTAGAAGAACGAGGGGCGGAGGAGGAGGAGGGAAAAAGGGACAGGACAAGGAAACGAGTGAAGGAGAAAGGGAGAGGAACGGATGTACCGGGTAAGAGTTCGATGGATGGTGAGAAGAGGAAGAGAAGAGAAGAAGGCGAAGAAGACGGACCAAGACAGGGGGTTGAGTTGGTCGTATTGTCTCAGCAGGGTGGTTGCTCGCGGGCTGCGCGGATCGAGGGGACATCGCGCGGAGTGAAGGCGAGCGCGAGGGGGAGAGGGTTGGTCGGGTTGCCCCGTGAGTGGGATGAGGATAGGACGCGAGGTAGAGGGGGCCAGGAGGTTAGGCAGCCGAAGGAACGAAGTGGGCGGAAGAAGAAGCGGAGACAGAAGAAAGGGAAAAGAAGAGGGCGCAACGGGAGGGTGGGTGCGGTGCCTCAGCGGCGAAGGGGGTAAGACGCTGCATGAAGGGTTGGAAATGTAGATAGAATTTCTTCATTTCGCGTCCTTCGCCCCCACACCCTCTCCGCTCATCCTCGTCGACCGCCACCGCGATCTCCACCGTTCTCCTACCTCCCTTTTTCCCTCCTTACCTTCCGCACCCTCCGCTCTTCTCCTCCTTCTTCGTCTTTTCCTACGCTCCCTTTTCTCTTCTTTCCGCGCCATCCCTACTCGCCCACCTCCTCTCGACACCCTCGCCAACCCCCGACCCTCTCCTCTCATTTCACCCATCCCCGCCATTCTTTCTCTTAAGACTCCGCGGCAGAGGAATCGTTAAAATCTGGCCGTACCCTCGGTACCCACCCTACCCTAGCTACCTTCCATCGGCCTTTTTCTCTCTCTCCCACACCGCCACTCGTTCCCAAGTCTTTCTTCCTTTCTCCTGTTGCCTACCGCCGGAGCTATCGCCACCCCTCGCCTCCCCCACAGTCACCAACCCTTGAATGCCGCTCACTCACTACTTACTTTCGCGGGTGGTTTGGAGGGGTTCATGGAAGAGGTAGGAAGACCGTTGGGTCTACTAGAGGATAGTGTTCCGGTATTAATCGGATGGAGAGGCTTGTATGGGAATTTTCGAGATATCCTCGGCTACACAGTATCGTTTCACCGGGCATGAGAGGATTCGACTCCGATAAATAATTAGACTTCGTTATTAGGGAAGAAATGCGCCCCCGGTCGATTCTCTCTCCCCTTTGTCTGCAACGTTTCTCTCTCTCTCTCTCTCTCTCTCTCTCTTCTGAATACTCCGTTCGATCGATTAACACGACGTAACGTAGATCCTTGTGCAAGATGTTCGAAGATGAAGTACGAAGTAATTAAACATCGAGTAGAAAATTGAAAGAAATGTTTCACTCTCGTCCAGAGAGTACGAAATACCCCTACGTTTAGCGATGAGATTTCAGGTGAAACTTACCGCGGTACAATTAACTTAGCAAAGGGCAATTTAACGGCACGTCGACGGACAATTACGTTTCTTTAAATCAACCCGGTGAAATATTTGCAAAGGTATCGGGTGCAGAGGCGGGCCTTAACAAACGGTTGCAACGTTATAATTTTAATTGAGATGTTTGATGGATGGTTTGTGTTCAACGCGCTGGCTTGCGAAGTAGTAAATCAGTCTCTGAAGTTCACGACGCAACGCACGGATTTAGGGTCAAAGAAGATCGCGCGGCGTCGGCTCCTCTTCCTCTTTTGCTTCCCTCGAAGCAAGCAGCGGCAAGGGGTAACCAGAGTGTTTTCGAGCGACGCTCAAGGGTTATTGTTTCGGGTACTGCGAATTTACATTATTTCCTCCGACCGGTCTCATTGTTCGTTCATTTTTCAACATTGCATTCTCAGTCACGAATTCGTCGTTGTTCTTCTGTCCCACGATACATTTATACAGGGATAATTACCGGTCGCGATAGTGTACAGAGTTTTTCATAATTAAAATCAGTCCTCCTCCTTTTCTCTTCTTGCTCTTTTCTGCTGGTCGTATTGTGAGGAGTGAAGCTACCTGTGAATCCACGTTTATTATCATATTCGTTAAATTCTTTAACACGTATTGCCCTCAACCGAACATTACAGATGTCGACTTCCCTTCCGCCTTTATTCCACGTAACTTTTCACTATCTCAAATTCAGGAAATATTACGCTTTGTCTGTCTGTAAATGTCGCGTACGGATTGTATTTGTGATATTTGCTACGTCACCTTTTCTTTGTCCATTCTTTCTCCTTTATCTCCCGAATTTGTTACCGCGAAAGAAATCTTACCAACGAGTGCTGTATCGCCGATCATTTCTTATTTAATCTTCTTCGGTGCCAGCTTTTCTGTATTTATATCCGATTCTTATTGCAACGTCGAGAAGGAGAGTTAGTTTTATATTTTTCAAATTTACCGACACTTCATTTGCATAACGTCGGTTGCTATATGTGTCTCGAGTGGACAAATTAATTCGGTGCCTGAATTTTTATTTACGAAACATCAAACACAGTTCTGACGTTCGAAATAATCTCTTTCCATTTCTCCGGTAACTGGCGAATTCCCTCTCTGAGAAAGTATGGCGGGTTTAAGTCGATAAACTCGTCAGGACCTCGCGAAAAGAGGTGCCGAATTAATTTCAACACCTAATACACACATCGCCGAAACTTTCGAATCACCAATATTGAATCTGCTGCTAATTTTCTACAGACTCGAAATTGATGTTGCGGGGATCAACAGCAATTTACCTTATACCGATTGATTAGAACGACAAAAAAATTCTTAAAATTGCTAAAATTTTTCTGCAACTTGCAGCGTCTATAAAAATAATTAAAAACTACTTACTCCGCAATATTTTTCGCGGATATTTATAATTATATATTTTAACGCAATAACTCAGCAACCCCTCGTTCCCGCTTCAAGCCTAATTATATGCAACTGTAAGCAGAGAAATCGCGGACGTCGCAGTCGTGATTATAAATTTGCGAAAAGCAGATGAAATTAATTAAAGCATTTTTCCGCAACTTGCAACGCACAGTGTGATACGTCAAAGATACCTATAAAAGTGATTAAAAACAACCCCACAATTTTCTTCCGACGCGAATAAATTTCATAAAGTCCGTTATACCCAAGACAATAGCTCGACAACCCCTCGTCCTCCCTTCAAGCATACATGCAACCGTTAGCAGAGAAATCGCGGACGTCACCGTGGTGATTATAAATTCGTGAAAAGCAGATGACATTAATTAAAGCATCGCGTGTTTGTAACGCATCGAACAACGGTCGCCTGGCTGTTGTGAACGGGCATCTTCCAAGAGTGAGAAGTTTGTATCGCGCAAACCGCGGATGACAAGACGCCTTTCGAGTGTTTCGCACGTTCCATTCCCACGCGCCACGGTTAAAGCGCGCTCTTTGTTTCACCGTTAACAAAGTCAATTCGCAAGAATGTAGAAAGCAACTGTAATTATTCTTCGCAACCGCGTGATACGCGACGTCTGTATGGAAAAAAGGGCGGAGGAGGAAGGAGAGACCGAATTCAAGGGAGAGAGAGAGAGAGGGAACGTTCCGACTTGCGTGAAAAATATGTAAAGTATTGATTACATTTTATAATTACTTGGAAGCCCGTCGTCTTAGCTACCCTATCCACTCTCGTCCCACCCTCTTTCAGCCTCTTCACATTCTCGCACCCTTCGCTACCATCCAACCACCCCCGCAGCGCTCCTTTCCTTCTTTCCCTCTTTCTCTTCAGCTGCCTCATTTCCCGCGCCGCCGTTCTCTTCCTCAGACTTCCTCTTTCCTCGCTCTCCTTCGGCCCGCTGGAAAACACGCGCAAGTACGCGCTTGCTGCGCGTGCATGCTCACTTTTACGCGTTTCGAGAGATATTAATTGGCGGATCTGTGGTGTGCATTAAATGTTGTGCGATCGTGAATTTTTTTTTTTTTAGACGGAGGAAGAATGGGTTCGTTGCGGTGAAGAAAGAGAATTCGGTTGGGAGTGATCGGGATATTAGTGTGATTTTTTTTTGGAGGGGAATTTAAGGTTGGAAAAATTGCTGAATGTGTAAACTTAGTATCTGGAGGAGGCTATGTAAATGTTGAGACACTTGAACACGTTGGTGTGCAAAATTCAAGATCGCTGACTTTTCATTGGGAGATGAGGCGAGAGGAAGGCCAGATAGGGCTGTCGATAACGTTTTAAGAGAAATTATTGAAAACAATCCGCGGTAAGGAATGTGAAATTCTGTCTCATCCCCTGCTACTCAGCTCGATCTTCCTTAAATACCTGAATAATTTTTTTTAACAAATAAATTACCTCCAAATGCAAATTCAGTATTGAAAATTTTCTTTCGTTAAGTAAAATACTAATGATTTTCATATATTTGGAACAATGAAATTACACAGGTGAACTTGAGGAGATCACTATTCACCCTTCGACATCGTTTAAATTACAAATAAAAATTTTCTTCTATCGCTGTAGCTTAAGAAGATAATTACTAATTAAATAGGAATTGAATGGAATTGAAAAAAAGCAATTGAAAAAAGCAATCAAAAATCGTGGTTCATCTGAACACACGAGATCATCTCATTACCGGATGAGTTATTAGATCGAGAACTATAGCGATGATTCGCTAGATCGTGGTAATGGCGTTCGATTGATTTATCACAGAGACGATTCTGCGAGGAATTTGATCGGGCATCGTTATTGACGTATTCCCGCGAAAGCCGCGGACTTTCGTTCGTCCCATTCGGGCAAGGAAAGAGGGGCAAGACGGGGAAGAAGAGAAATTTCAGTACGAAACAATCCGAAAGATGCAATTAAGATTTATCTAACAGCGCAAGCCGGATTGATTAAAAGTTGGAATGCTTTATAAATAGTTCCTTAATAAACACGGTTTTAAGGATTTTCTGATTGTTTACTTGGACACAATTAAACGTGCCCAATCGTTCGAGTTACTTGACATTCGCTATTCGTTAAGTTAGGTTAGGTTAGGTTTCGTTTTGTTGCTTGGAAGATAGAAACTGACCAAATTCTTTATTACCAAAAACACAGTGTTTTGAACGTGGCCTCGCCAATGGGAATCCCCATTGCAGAGATACGTTTAATGTATTTAAAGTATGGGACGAAATTTGAACAGGTTCCGTGTTGCGTAATAACGAGGTTATGTAACATAAACATACGTCCACGTGTTTTCTGTTTAGTAATTGCAGCGCTAAACATCTACGTAGAAACAGAGTTTAAAACGACATTTCCGAATGGGACAAGTGTTTTTAATAAATTACCTATTTTACTGCTGTTAATTAATTTACAAGGCAAATGGAGAAATCGCGGAAAATGGTCACGTGGTTCAACACGCAAGATTCAGCAGAAACATACTTGCTAAAGCTTCGTTAAATATGTACGAACTAACGTAGCTTAATACACTTCGAAACATGTACCCTCTAATAACAGAAGCAGCGTTTGCACCAAACCGTTGATACAATTCTTCCCGATTTCAAGTGCATCGATCACAACAGATGCATCACTGTTATCTACGAAACACCCTGTAGCATTTATTCACTTGTCATCGATCAATCTCTTCCCCCCGGCGCGTCATCCCCCAGTCGAACTTATCGAGGAATTAAAGGACCGGGCTGAAATCGCGTGTGCAATAATTCTCGAACAACCGACACGACCTAGAAAAACAAGAAAATTTCACGAGCTCGAAAATTCACAAACGTACCAAACCTCGCGATTTAAGTTCACGTTCAGATCACGTATCCGCGAGTAGTCAGAAAGCTAGAGAGCGCGATAATTCGTCGTTTTTCGTAGGATTTAAGACAAATGAGTGTTACGTCTACGCGTGAGACTGCCGGGAATGGAATATCGGAAAGGTAAGGAAAAGTACGAGGAAGAGAGAGCGCGAGAACCGGCCAGGAGCAGCGAGGGGAAGGCCAGAGGGAAGGGAAAGGAGGGTTGCGCGAGAAGAGTGAAAGAAACGGAGTAGCGCGGCGGAGGGTGGGTGGTGGTGGCAACGAAGGAAAGGGTAGGTAAAGAGGGCCACTGTTTTTACCAACCAGCCTGCGACTGCCGCGCACTCATTTACTCTCGGTAAACTAACACCGTCTCACTCGGTCGACGCACACCCCGTCCTATTCACTCACACGGTTTCCCTTTTCCCAATGTACAAGTCTAACCTTCCCTCCCTTCTATATACACGAGCAATGCCACTGTGCACACGGTTCTCGGACGGGAGGAGACAAACGCGCGCTCTCCTTACTATAACCCTACACAATCTAACGCGCGACGCACGTCACGTGCGTGCGTGTGTGTGTGTACAAAATTGAAACGAGCCAAACTAAAGAACAAAACGAGAAACGAGGCTCGACGAGAGCGTGGCAAAGGTACCCAACAGCCCAAGGTAAACCCGTCCACGAGAATTCGTTAGATGGACTCGTGGATACGGAGATCATCTCCCACCGGGAAATATCTTTAAACAATTCCAACCGTGTGTAACTTACAGTACATCCTCGTTGGGTGAGCGTGCATAATCTTAGCCGCGCCGCGGACCACGGAAGTTGGTAATCACGCGTACTTACTGTATATACGCGAGGATAGGCGCAGGTCGCGAACGGGGCGCGCAGTGTGTACTCACAGCGAGTGGTATCACTGGGTGGACGGTAGGGTGGCAGCGCTGGCAAGGAGAAAGAGGCAACGGGAACGCACGTAAGGGTTTTCTCGGTTTCTTACAGACCCGGAGGAGGAGGAGAAGTGGGAGTTTGGCGGAGGTAGGAGCTCGTGGGGC
>NW_017100347.1:448398-448643 GCF_001263275.1 Habropoda laboriosa | reverse complement strand
GTGAGAGTGAGCGGGCCACCGGGGGCTGGGTGAGACAGAAAGAGTCGCGGGGCTTTACCGAGGGAGCGCGAGATGAATAAGCGGGGTAGCGAGGGAGCGAGAAAGAATGAAAGACAGAACCGACGAGAGCGAAAGAAAGAGAAAAGGGAAATAACGGAAAGAGAGAGGGAGAGAGGAGGAAACGAGCGAATCGAAAGAGCGAGGCGGCCGGTTACCCGTGCCTAGAGAGCAAGAGAGAGAGAGAG
>NW_017100347.1:433702-446770 GCF_001263275.1 Habropoda laboriosa | reverse complement strand
GGGTTGGGGATGGATGAGGCGAAGGCGGCGGTCGGGTGGCGGATGTACGAGCGACGTGGCGGAGGGTGGGGAGGGGGGGTGGAAGGCCTCCACAGGAGAGGGCGTGGTTCTTCTGCAATCTACATATAGGCATCCGTGCAGACGACTTTAGTACGTGTGTACGTATGTATATATTTGTGGAGATGCACGTGTGTCATTCTGTAGGTATACACGGTACGTTCCGGAATTCCCTGTCCGTGAGAGAAGAGTCGTCCTCGTCCTCCTCCTGCTTGTTGTCGTCCTAGTCGTCGTCGTCGTCGTCGTCGTCGACGTCGTCGTGTCTCTACTTATAATTCGCATGATGGGTCGACACACGCTCGAGTTAAAACTTTGCCATGTATCTCGTGGCAGGGGTGCGCCGAGCCCCCTTTCCTATTCCTTCCAGAGAGCGGCAGCCATACGAGGGACCCGTTCTATATCCGCGTTTCGCGTTCAGACTGGTGAAAATACGGCCACCGTATAATGTCGCGATCGGTGCCCGGGACGTTTCGAATTTTAACTTCCGAACGACTTTTCGCGCGCCCCTTGCGATTTTTCCACCTTCCGCTCGAGGTAACGAACGTGAATTCGGTGGATTTTTTCAGGGGGTGGGTGGAAGTGTTTATTGGGACGGAGATTTGTAATTAATCAGAGAAACGTAAAGTGTCGATGTACGATTGACGACGTTGAACGTATGGTTGGATTCGTCTGCAAACTTGGGATACTTCTGAAGAGTACACTTGTAAAGAAGCAAAATGCTATCCTGTTGGCCTCGCATAAATATGTCGAGACTTCGGGAAGTAATATTGGCCAGATCCGATTGCGCGGGAAGGTTCTACGTAAGTTGGAGTAACTTGTCTATATATCGGACGTCGAAGCCGACAGCTCTGGCAAATAGACTCAAAACGTTAACCTTAGTGCTGGATGATGATAATCTCGTAATTCACGCGCATACGTGACGGCTGCAGCAATTTAAGAAAGTTTAAAATTAGCCTCATTCTGTACCACCGGGAAATTCGTCTTCCTGTAATTCCCTATTTTGCACGAGACTCGGCTGAAATTTTTTTTATGAAAGTTAAACATTGTTGTTAGTTGTAGCTAATTTAACGAAGCGAAATTTGTATATATGTGTATAATATTTAAGTAGTAATATGTAAAACATCTCAGCCAGTTTATTTTAATTTCATCAACAACAAGAAACTGTCTCGGATTTACGGCATAGAATGCAACGTTGCTTGAAAACTTTGCTGCTCTTTTCTTCTCAAAGGAGAAAATCTTCAACTTTTTCCCTCACCTCTCCCACACAGATTCACGATAAACCTATCTTTTCTTCGCAACACACGCTCAGCTACATTCAACAGGAACGACAGTGCCGAAGTGTGGGTAAAGACTTACATTACCTCTGTATAAATCCGATATCGAAGGACAACGGTATGAGACTTAAGATGAAAATAAAATACTCATGTAGCTGATCCCTACGTTTATCCGATCAACAGAAACCTCTTTCTCGTAATTCGACAAATTACGTGCGAAAAAACGTTACAACCTTCAAAATTCGTCATTTCGAACATTGCATTCTTACACTTTTTTACACTTTAAATTTCAGATAAGGTAATTTCTCTATTTTTCATTCCACGGTGTAACAAATCCGTCTACATTTAACCCTTCGACAGTTTATCCAGCGTGAAATTCGTGCAAAGCGTGAAATATTGAACTGTTCAACTCAAGAGAGACTCTTAGGAAGAAAGTTGAAAAGGGACGAGATATTATTGTCGCAACTACTATATAGGGTTCTGTACCCTTGTTTAAATAACGATCACACACGATGTAATTATTAAAAAAAATACGCGTGAAATATAAATTTTTCTTACCATAATTCCTAATTTCATTAGACTGTCAAAGGGTGAAATTTGACAAAATAAAAAACATAAGCACCTTCTCCGTAAGACCGTTACGTCGTCGCTACAAAATTTCTCCGGATTTTCCCTCCCGCCACGAACTTACGGGATATGTTGGAGTATGTTCGTATTTACTACTTAGTTGAAGATAACAAATCCCAAGTTACGCATGAACCCCGAGTCACACTCTTACTCGTCAACTCCTAGCAATATCTAAAAATGCCCATTGGACACGTATTCCTTGTTTTAAAACTGATCACACCCGACATAATTATTAAAAGAAATACTTGCGAAATACAAATTTTCTCACTGTAAGTCAATTTTATTAGACTGTCAAAGGGTTAACAGCGAAAAACAAATGTATTCACAAACATTACTTTCTCACACCTTTTGAATCTCAATTCCCCTACACCTTAAATTTCAGATAAACTAATTCCTCTATTTTCCATTCCACGATACAAACCTCATCGTCACATTTCTCAAATTCCCAGAAAAATTACCCACCTCGAATTTTCACACGCCGTTGAATCGTCACAAAAAAAAAAGCCAAACCTGCATGCTCCCATCGAAAAGAAAGAAAGAAGGTTCCACATTCCGGTCACGCGAAGATTATATCGTCTCCGCAACAATCGGTATCCTTTCGATCCGCGTGATTACCATTAAGCAAGGACGAATGGTAGGGGACAAAAGAGAGCCGGCCGGAAAAGAGGCGAAGGAAGTCGGGCAAACAGGTAGGTAGGTAGCGGTCAGCTGATAGGGTAGCACGGGCAGTAGTCACGTGTCGCGTGGCCAGCCGGGGTCGGTTCGGGTCGAGTCGGGTGGCTCTGTGATGCCGGCCGAACTGGCCGGCCCACGTGGGTGAGGAGGAAAAGGCAAGGGAAAAAGGGAAAAAAAGGCTTTCCAACGGGCGTGCGGTACTGTGGCGTGGCGGCACTGTTCAGAAGTGGGTGGGAGCAAGGCGGGAGAGTAACGCAGAGATTTTATTGGCGTCGGTACGGGATGGTCCACTGCGTGGTCAGCTGGCGTCGGCGCGGCTTTACGCGCGCGAGTCTCTTCTGACAGGGTGGAATGGTAGGTGGTCGTGAGAGGGGCTTCCTAGGGGTGGGTTGAGAGGGTGCGAGCAGTCGTCAGTACGAAGGGTGGGGCTCGGTCACCACGTGGCTGAGCACGTGGTCTTCACCCTCCGACAAGTCTTATCCTTTCTCTCTTTCGATCTTTACGTCCCTTCGTTCCCTTCTTCTTCCTCTTCTCCTTCTGCTTCTTTCATTCTTTCAGCAGCACCGACGATGTCACTCTTTGATACTTCCCTCTTTGTCCTACCTCGAATCACGAACACCCGTGTACACCTGTTCTTGCGCCTATCTCGCACAACGACGCGCACGTTCCCTACTCTCAGTTGCGCCTTTGTGCGATCACCCTTTCTTTTTTTTTTTTTTCCCTCCCTGCTCGTGGCTGTTCGTGATTGAAAGGCGTGGATTTACTGTGAATCGTTGCCGGTGTTGTATTCCCCGGCTTTCCTTGGTTTCTTCAAGATCGCGCTGAATGATTTCGGGACGCGCCGTTTTGCCAGCGATGCAAGCAACGATCGGCGCTTGGACGTGTTTAAGTCGCGGCATACGTCGGATCGAAGGAGGGCAGAATCTGGTTGAAGCACCGAAACCACGTTTTCGTACGAACAAACGATACTCAATCTTGAACTCTTTATCCTCGACATTTTTTCTACCTTAATGATAATAGTTCCTCGAGAGGAGGAATCAAGTGCGTGAAATATTCAGCAGCGAACGCACTCGCGTCACGCTTGGAACTCCGTTCTTTCATAAGAGCAACTCGTGATCGCGCATTAAAGAACAAGTAGATGTACGAGAGATAAAAGCTGCGAGGGGTGATTCGGGGACCGAACGCTCCGCTCTTATAACTCCGATTAACAAACTAACCTTCCCAGGAAAATCAAGCTCCCGAAGAAAATCCAGCGGCGAAACGAAAAGGATACACCGTTCGTGCGCGTTCGGTCATTAACGTCAGCCGAATGTCCCCTGAAATCTACCAACTCTCCCCCGGTATCGACTTCGCGAAAACACCTGCACACTCGCGTCCCGTAAGAATCATCACGCAGGAGCAAAGAAACACGCGTGTCGAGATAGATACGTGATCGACGCGTGTGCAAGGAGACACAAGAGCGCGAGAGTAGAATGTGAAAGAGAGGTATGGGTGGTTGGGTGAGGAGTTAGGTACATGACATGTCATTCTGTGCCTGGCTCGCCTCCACCTTCTTCCAGCCACCTCAGACCAGCGTTCGCCAGCGCTCACCCCCGCCTCCCTTAGAGAGGCAGCCTCATCCCCTCGGCGCCGCATCTACTGCCACATCGATCCGCCTTAATGAGTGGAAAGAATAAGACAGCCTCCCCTACTGCGAAAGCGGAGTTTCACCCTCCCCTACGACGGCGAACGACGTCGTGTATAGGAAAGAAGGGGTCGCGGGAATCGGAGACGGGTGAAGGAAACGGGACTCGAGGTAGCGTAGCCGAGGTGGTAAGGGCGGCGAGGAGGGAAAAACTGGAGAAAGAGGAGAGAGACGTAAAGAGAGAGGGAAAAAGGGAAGGAAAAGAGAGTCGAGAAGAGCGAAGGAGACGGCCAGAACGGGCTGAGTTTCAAGAGGTGAGGAGGTGATGGAAGTTGGGGGCAGAGAGAGAGAGAAAGAGGGGTGGTAATGCTCCCGTTGTTTCGCGAGTGAGGGAGGCACGCACGCACCCCCTAACTCCCATCCCCTTGTCGCCGAACCGACTCCTTCCTTCGCCGGGGCCCCCCCTTCACGGCTCCGAGGAATGTTAATTCCCGGCGCTTTAATTCTTACGAATATTTCCCTCGTGCCTGGGGACAATCGTGGGAGAGATATCCAGAAAAGACGGAACGTGAAGGAAAAGAATGAACGAATAGAGAGAGGAACGAGTGGTGGAGAAATGAACGAGGGAAAAAGGCAACAGACGAGGAGGAGGAAGAAGAAGAAGGAGGGTTTAGAGAGACAAAGAGGAAGAGGATTAGGCGAAGAAGACGAAGGAACAGAACCCCCTGAAGGCTGGTCGTTCCTCACCACCTTGGCGTCGGCCACGTCTCTCCTTCGTATTGTGCTTCTTTCTTTCTCGGGAAACGTCGTCTCTCTTTCCCGCGAGGAAGCTCCTTTTCTCTTTACACACTCTGCAGTTCGTATGCAACGCCTCGCGGATTTTTTTAAGCCTCCCGGTTCGTTTTCGGACGCCTCGTAGGATCGTAGGCTTGAACGTTCTCCTCGGTGTTTGAATGTTCGCTCGTCGCCTCGCTCCTTAAGTGTAACGTCAACGAGATCGTTGATCGTGTGTGCTCGTTGTCGATCAATTGGTATGCTCGTGTTTTACACAATTAATCTAGCGGAAAGTGCAATTTTGTTTAACCCTTTGACTGCTGTCGACGCCTATACACGTTCCGTGATAATCGAACGCCGGATACTTTCGGTGCTCTTTATATTTATATTCTACATTTTACATTTGTATATTGTTTATTTTGCAAATGTAAAACAGAGAATATTCAGGAGAAAAGTGACTTAGATAACGGAATATGTAGCATCCAGTTGCCAGCAGTCAAAGGGTTAATTATTGTCCTTCACTCTTCATATCGCGCTATTCTTTCTGTTCTCTTGCAAAAATTCATGTCATTGTAAATTCATGGAAAACTTGATTCCGTACGCCTGGGAAATAATTAGAAAATAATGAAACTGATGAAAATGTTAAGGGGTTAATGCCAAGTGTTGGATGAAGTTTCTGAAACAACGTTCGTCAGGAGTTGTATGAATTTTTCGAAGCAATCTTTGTAACGTTTGTCCTCGGTCGCACAGTTATAATTAAGAGTTTTCTCGTCACAAGGAAAATTCAGCATTTGCACATCTTCATATTAGAAAAACCAAGTCCGGACGCGAGGGTCTTCCATAATTAAACGCGGACAAGTAGTTGCACCAATACGGTCTCTATCGAGATTAATTTCAACAACTTTTTCGCCTTCACGTTTATTGCATTAGATGATTGCAATAATGGGAACCTGTATTATGCAATTCGTTCCGGACAGAAGATGAAGGAGATTCTCCGTCTGTCTTAAGCGCTGATAGAATTACTCGATTCCCTTTAAAATGCATAGCTACTATATTTCTAACGAACAGAAGTTACACGAGCCGATGATACATCGATCTTCGTTTCCTTTTTCAATAAAATCTAATTATTTCGCTTATATTAGTAAGATCGCCCATTTTTTATTTTATCTTTGTATCGATGCAAACACGTGCTCGCTGCAAAATTTTCTACTGTTAAACGATACTATAATATCGTAATTTATATAATTTTTATGGTTGTCAAATTTTCTTTTTCTGCAATTTTAATATTTTAGCTTATTCGAAACTTTGCACGAATTAGCATATTTTATTGCGCTGAATATCTTACGATTAGCCAGGTATACATATATAGGGGGAGTTCCCTTAACGCCGGACAGCACCTAATATCGGACATTAGTTATATCTGCGATAATTGAAACGCTACCGAGCCGTTATTCTGCGTACCTCCTAGAGGAGACAAAAGGAATAAAAATAAGTTTTCTACGCGTTTCAGTCGCGAGTGCACAGGTAGAGAGATTTATTTAAGAAAAACCTTAAGCGTCCGGTGCTAGGGGAACTCCCCCTGTATACAAAATTTTTCATTATTAAATAATACTATAAAATCAAAATTTATATAATTTTCATTTTTCTGCAATTTTAATATTTCACCTCGTTTGAAATTTTATACGAATTAGCATATTTCATTGTGCTGAATATCTCAAAATTAGCCAGATATATACGAAGCTTTTTGTTACTTAATAACACTGTAAAATCACAAATAATATTTCCACGTTTATCAAATTTCATTTTTCTGCAATTTTAATATTTTCCCTCGTTTCATACGAATCGGCACATTTTATTCTGCCATAATCTCACGTACACATACACCACCGGCCAAATGTTTCGAATCACTGTGCATTGCAAGTTATAGAAAAATTTCCAGAATGAAGTTAGCAATTTTAAGAATATTTTGACCAATTTTTCCTCGTTCAAATCAATCGAAATAAGGTAAAACACTGTCGATCTCCGCAACATCAATTTCAAATCAATGAAATATTAGCAGCGGATGCAATTTTACCGTAAATTAGCAGGTGATTCGAAACTTTTGGCCGGTGGCTTAAGTAGACAACAGCCTGAACCTGATTTCCGAGAATTGTGGATCACAGGAGTAGAAGAATTCTTCCCATCGTTCGAAGAATGTAATGGATAACAACCTCGTAGGCGGCTATATAACTTAAGACAAATGCATGCCGCGGTTTTTCCCAACTGTGCGAAGAAATGACGAAAGATCGAACTGGATTAATGGGAAGGAGGAAGAATATCCGGGAATAGGTTATAAAAACCGGCAGGAAAGAGAAGGTACATTGGTAAATTATCGAGTGGAACGAAGAAGGACGCTACCGATGGGCAGAGATGCATTTGCCGATGGAGAAGAAACAAACGGAGAGTCAAAGAGAAAAGTGTAACTACTGCGGTTTTTGCGAAACCGTCATATCCGGTCATCTGTCTATTGTAGCACTTATCCCTAGCCGGGTCATGGCTGAAAGCGTGTTTATTCGAATAAAACATTGATATACTTCAATGATTCTATATTACCATTAATGGTTTTCTCAAGATTTCGTCGCAGTGTGCGAACATCTTGTTCCTCTGAGGGGAAGATGAATTATTTTTAACAATCGTTACGTAAACTGATTAACATTTGCGAAGCTCGAGTTTGCGGAATTATTTACGGTACGTAACTTCGTCGTGAAGTAAGAGTAGAGTAATTACAATTAAGTAATTCGTTATTTTTATACAAATTTTCTATTACAAATATTTACTATATTTGATTAAACACTGTAACATTGTTTGTCTAAGGAAGCATTTATTAATTTAGGAGGATTTGTAAAATTGTAAATAAGTAGTTTTTCGTTGCAAAATTTTTCATTCGAAAAAATTTAATTCTTTTCGATGATTTCAAATTCTCGAGGTTTTCAAGGATTTCAAGGTTTTCAAATTCTCGAGGTTTTCAAGGATTTCAGGGTTTTCAAATTCTCGAAGTTTTCAAGGATTTCAAGGTTTTCAAATTCTCGAGGTTTTCAAGGATTTCAAGGTTTTCAAATTCTCGAAGTTTTCAAGGATTTCAAAGTTTTCAAATTCTTAAGGTTTTCAAGGATTCCAAATTCTCAAGGTTTTCAAGGATTCCAAATTCTCAAGATTTTCAAGGATTTCAAATTCTCGAGGTTTTCAAGGATTCCAAATTCTCAAGGTTTTCAAGGATTTCAAGGATTTCAAATTCTCAAGGTTTTCAAGGATTCCAAATTCTCAAGATTTTTAAGGATTTTAAATTCTCGAGGTTTTCAAGGATTTCAAGGTTTTCAAATTCTCGAAGTTTTCAAGGATTTCAAGGTTTTCAAATTCTTAAGGTTTTCAAGGATTCCAAAGTCTCAAGATTTTTAAGGATTCCAAATTCTCAAGATTTTCAAGGATTTCAAATTCTCAAGGTTTTCAAGGATTTCAAATTCTCAAGGTTTTCAAGGATTTCAAATTCTCAAGATTTTCAAGGATTTCAAATTCTCGAGGTTTTCAAGGTTTTCAAGGATTCCAAATTCTCAAGATTTTCAAGGATTTCAAATTCTCAAGGTTTTCAAGGATTCCAAATTCTCAAAGTTTTCAAGGATTCCAAATTCTCAAGATTTTCAAGGATTTCAAGGATTTCAAATTCTCAAGGTTTTCAAGGATTTCAAGGTTTTCAAATTCTTTTCTTTCTTTCTGTTGAATTTCGAATTTCAATTATTTCTTTTCATTGACAGAATAACGCTGTAATATTGTTCATTGAATAAAACTGGATATTGTATTTTTCAAGAGGTAATTAATCTTTGTAAATACCGTTTTAATTTAAGTATAATGAAATACAATATATTCGCCTGTTTTAAGTAAATTTTACAGTAAAATTTATTTTTAAAATAGGTTCATATCTGAGGTGTTATAAAAAAAGAATTACTCATTTTGCAGCGCTCGCTAAGTTGAATATAAGACTGCTTGATAAACATAAGTAGAATAAACGCATATTGTTAGAGATCGAGACGCTTTTCTTTTGTAATACAAGTGGTTTGCTCCTTTTGCTCAACGAATACGATTTGACAATCAATATTATCTTACCGCAATCTTCTCTTTGATGTGAACGAAAGGCACTTCTTTCATTTTTACATACATTTAGCATCTTCGTATAAGCGAACTATGTACTACTTCATCGAGCACGTCTGGCTTTTCTTCGACGAATTCAGACATTGTCTAACTTGGTTTTCGATATCGAGAACTCGATACAGTGAGTTTTCAACCTAATTTCATAGAAAAAGTTTAGCGAATGTAAATTAGGAGAAAATCAGCTCCATTCTGTCAATTTTATTGAAAATGCTACCGAAACAGGAAATTACCTTTATGCACGACAATAAACGTTTTTTGAGCTATGTCTGATAATTAAGTTTCCTGAGATATGGATTTTGACGAAACTTTGATATACGGTAGTTTTCAAAAGAATATTCGACACGTATTTCTTTTTAACGCTAATTGTCCACACTGAAGGGGTAAAAATTGCCCTCAAAATTGGAGATAGTAATACATTCAGTCTAACGTCTCGAAAATTGAAGAAAAATTTTCTATTCCTCCACAGCAAATTTGAAAAATAAAACATAATTAAAGAAATGTTAAAACAAATACCCTTATTATCTTCGTCTTTGTGGGCAATTTTCACCGCTTCAATGTGGACGATTGTCGATTAAAAAAAAATACCTGTCGAATATTTTTTTCAGATCTACGACATATCAAAGTTTCGTCAAGATTGGGACGTTTTCTCGTATTTTTTATTCAGTTCAACGAGTTAGCAATCCATCGTATTTCACGCTAAGTAACATGTAATTAAAATACGCGAATACAGTTAGGCGAGAGGTCTACAGATCCATTAAAACAATATCACGACAGGCACGAAAAAGTTTGTACATTTCATTCGGAGTATGCAAACCTATTAAATTAGGTTGAAACATTTCACGAGGAATTTCTTCATATTAACATGATTTCCAATGCGCCTTGTTTCTGCTCAGTTTCCCTTACGGCCGACATTCTCCTGTTCCCCTTTATTTTACTCAGTTCCACGTCTCGATACATACTTTTACCAGACTGAACCAGGCCCGCAGTTTTGTGCGATATTAAATTATCAGGGGAAGGCATCCCCGCTTGTTTCACCCTCCAGGCTTGAATCACATATTACATAATCCTTACTTCGTAATTTCCGTAGAGAGAGAGAGAGAGAGAGAGGCGTACAGAAGTATTAAGATTAAAGGGCAAAAAGAAAAAGAAACAATTCTTTTCGTATGAAAATCACAACTATAGTAAGTGACATTTTTATGCGTGACAATTGATATCGATATCAATTTCAAGTTTCCTAATGTATTTTATACTAAGATTTGGGCTCTCGTTGAATTTCAACGAGTTTCTTCGCGAATGAGGATCACATCCACTTGTTCTTCAAAAGAAGAAAATGACACGCAATGTCAGCAGCTTCGTTAAGCCGTGAATTTTTCGTGCCCTTCGACGGAGAATTCTTGAGAAGAATACCTATTACATTAGGTTGTCCGGAAATGAATTGCGGTCTTCTGTTATGTCACATTCAGGGCTTTTCTGTACTATATATTTCAAATTTATTTGAATTTGAACGCGTAGACGTCGCTCTATCATACAAGCGACACACTTTTCTTTTCTACCGTCATTTGTTCCGAGTATAACTTGAAAACGTAACAATGGACAAGAAGCAAATTCGTACCATATTTTTATGTGAATTTAAATTAGGACGTAAAGCCGCGGAAACTGGCCGCAATATCAATCGTGTATTCGGTGGAAGCGCAACTAGTGATTATAATGCGTAAAAAGTTCTTTGTTGAACAACCAAGTTTGGTGAATCGTAAGGGACCGATACTCCTATACGATAACGCCCGGCCGCACGTATCACAATTCACGATTCGGAAGGCACACGAATTGAGTTGTGAAACGTCAAAACATCCTCCTTTTCCCCTACAGATTACCATTTTTTTAAACATTTCGATAACTTTTTGCGAGAAAAAATCTTCCGCGATAAAGAGGACGCTGTAAGTAGCTTCGTGGAATTTATTAATTCTAGAACTCCTGACTTTTATTGTCATGGAGTAGGAACTCTTGCAAAACGTTGGAAAAAGTGTATAGAATGTAATGGAAATTGTTTCGATTAAATAAATTCGTTCTAGGAAAAACTGCACGTGTTTAAATCCCATGTACACAGAAACCGCAATTTATTTCCGGACAACCTAATACTTCAGCCATTCGAAGGACTTGTTGAAGATTCCTTTTGAGGGTGGCTAGTGGTATATTAAAAAGATCTACTTCGTACATAAGGGAATTGTACGCTCTACTTCTTGAATATCTAGATGGTGCGTAGAAATTTACAGATCCCAGTAACGACGTACAATCAATATTACTGTTTATCAATTTATGCAAAAAGGTAATGTCGAGAGTTATTCTACGATTTTTAAAAAACAGTAGTCGCAAAATCTCTTGCGCGTTGTACGGGAGTCTACTGTACTCTAACTCCGCGAAGAAACTAGTAATTCCAACGTATAGTCTTCCAAAGGACACGTGAAGAAACGATCTTTCAGAATACAGTAAATTCTCCACAAGTGTCAGTCCGTAAGGAACCTAAACCTGACACTTGTAGAGTCAGGGACTACGTTTACGAGCCTCGCGCCCGCCTTTGTAGTTTGCCGAACGTAGACAAGGACAGCGAATAAAAGATAAGGATGAAACGTGAGTCGAGGCAACCAAGCGATTTAAATACCAACTTTTTTAATTTTACGTTTTTTTATCCCGAAATTTTTCTTAACATATTGATGAGATTTTTCTGATGAAAATGACATCAAACACGACATAATTTGAACAACATTTACTTATTAACACGTTCACTGTCACGCCAGATATTTCAAAACAGACGCCCTGTATTACATTACATAGAATCGGCCTACCGTTTGACTGCCAGTTGGAGAATTGGCCTGCAGTTTGACTGTCACTTGTAGAATCGGTCCTACATTTGACTGACATTTGTAGAATCGGCCCTACTTTTTTTTTACGTGGAGGTAGGCCGATATTAAATTAATTACTCAATAAGTATTAATAAGTAAATGTTGTTCAAATTATGTCGTGTTTGATATCACTTTCATCAGAAAAATCTCAGCAACATGTTAAAAAAAATTTCAGATGAAAAGAAGTAAAATTAAAGAAATGATATTTTTCTACTATGAATTGTCGAGCCGTGAAATCTGACAGCGAGCGAGATAACATAGGCGCAGCAATGACGCAGACCTACTGACACTTGTAGAGAATTTACTGTATATACGAACCTCGTACGTTTTCATCGGGTTTTACTTGTTCCAACACTGTGAAACACCGTCTCTCACCGTCGATACGTTTAGATCGTAAAGAATTCATTTCTACAACGAATACCGTTACTCCCGATTACATCCACTAACTTCCTATCCACCTAACTTCTAGCCGATCCTCGTCACGCAAAGTTGCTCCTATCAGACGACAAAATCGTTTCTCCGCGTTACCGTCGTCCCGACCTTGCATCGAGCTGACAAAACACCGTAAAACACCGGTCGGTAATTCTTGTCAGCGTTGAACAGCATCTTAATCTTCGGGTACAATATGGATTCTAAGCAGCGAGTGGCTTCGCGATCGTTTCATAGGCATGTATGTACACACAGAGCGAAGGAAGACGACCGTTTCCTCCGTGTATGGACGGAACGGACGAGTAAGAGAGGCATGCCGCGGCTTTATCTAAAGTCACTACGGACGATAAATTCAACCGACGAATGAAATAGATCTCGACTAATTGTGAGAGATGCACGACTCACTTACTTGCACGCTCGAACGCTCGCCCCATCTCTATCCGCCTCCACCGTCCCCGCTTATCGCCGTCCTCCTCCTCCTCCTCGGGATACTTATTTTCCTCTCGCTTTACTTTATCGGTTACCGTCT
>NW_017100347.1:422334-433692 GCF_001263275.1 Habropoda laboriosa | reverse complement strand
ACCGACTTCGTCTCTTCATGCTCCAGAACGCGGTATGCACTCCTTACTCTCTCACCGCTGTCCTATGTGGGGATGAAAGCGGCGGGGCGAGGGGCGAATTGGGGGGAGGTAGGTTTCGATGCTTGGTTAAATCTCTAGGAGATCGGGTTATGCACACCGCAAGTTCGTCCACAGATTTACCGAGCGATGGCTACGAGTGATGGATTAGCTATTTTCTATACATTTGCGTAACAATTTGTTTGGGGTGCGTTATAGCGGGCTTCGAGGATGTCGCGATGTGTACACGGGTTGATTGAAAGTAGTATTATTTGTTTCAGACGTGGCGTGAAGGTGAATTGGAAAATTTAGTATTATCTGTTGGTGGAGTAAATACGAGTGAAACAAATTTTTTCATTGTACAGTGAATGAGAAAATTTGGCACTAGTCGGTTCGCAATACTTTTGTCCTGCACCGAATGAGAAGATTTAGTAGAAATTTTTATTGTGAACTAGATCTGTATTGAAATTTGAGAGTTGTGTTTTCAAATTTGTTTATAAATTTTCTTCTTGATAATTTGAAGATTTTTTAATTTCGCAGAACTGTTTCTTTTATATTATACACTTTTCATTCATTATCGGTTAGTAAATGCTACATTTCTGTTTAATTACTTTCAAGTGATATTTTTGTTGCTGTCGATATTCATTGCACATACAAGTAGGCATTTTCACAAATTTAGTATTACAGTGGAATTGATTATTGTTATGACAACGATGGTGAATTTTCAGATTAGCGAACTTTTTAAAATTTTCAATTATAAATGTCCACATATAAAACACTTGATCTATCGTTACATTTCAACCACTGCTTCCCTAAGCCTTAAACGGCCTCGTATGCAACAATTACTGTCCAAAAGACATTGCATTCTCGATAAAATCAAAATGGATAAGAATTCGAACTGGCCACAAGTTTCTTCAACTATTAGACAAGTGTTATCACTTGCAACATCTACACTTCCACATTTACCCCGGTGCAAGAAAAATTAGTCAATGAAATTCTACCTCCCACAAAAATTCCCTTGTGCAAACTCGCTAATTTTGTCCCAGCTGTTCTTTCCTCTCAGCCCTTCCATCAACCCTTCGCCGAAGAAGCGTCAATTACTCGAACCCACTTAAAACCGTTCCGGAACCACGGCAGCCTCGACGTGTATCTACATGTTTCACGTTTGGGTAAAAGAGAAGTCTCGATACGAAGGAACGAGAAACAGCGGGTTCGGTGGACGGTCGAGTTTAGCCATGGCAAATAACCACGAACAAGACGTAATCGCGACGATGTTCGTAGCTCTCGGTAGGTCTCGTGAGGAACGAGAGATCGCACGAGCGCAAAGATCAAGCAGGATCGTGCGACCCGGACCCCTCGACCTGTGTGCTTCAAACCAAGAGGAACGAAAGAACGAACTGAACGGCCCCCTTTCTCTCCCTCTTCTGTCCCTCTCGTATTCACGCGGATCACTCCGCTCTCCTCTGTTCTCGCGCTCGTCCACACTCCCCTGCCCCGCGATCCCTAGGGCACGGGATCCGCTGTTTCTTTGGCCACCTCCACCTCCTTGTCCTCCCTCGCCTCACGTGGCAGAGATGTGATCCACGCCTGTGATGCAACAACTTGGATTGTGTTACTTTACCGGTGCCGGAGTCGAATTATGTCGGATACGGTCGCGGCCTCGTATACATTTGTTGCAATCACGTGTCCGCGAGCAACGAAGAAGAAGAAGAAGAAGAAGAAGAGGTCTCTACGGTTTGGGAGATCCGTTCGACGACGAATAATCCGTGGGGAGGGATTGGATCGTCGATAGTCAATCCTCTCGTAAACGACTTTGCCGCGCGTGATACTACTTTATAGCGGCGGACTGTTTATTAATCATGCCTTGACATTATTCTTGGATGTCGGAGGAGTGGGATATCGGTAGACAGGGTATGTAGCGAGTTTAGCTCGGCATGCTTTAGGATTCATATGCTTTTTCGTTCTTTTTGTGGTATTAGGTTGGTAAGGGAATTTGCTAAATTGTGTTTTGTGAGGTCTTTTTTTATTTGCAATGGACTTCTTTGGTGGTTACTTTTTATTTATTTTAATATTTTATTTCGATGCATTTCCTATCCTAATTTTGACTAAAAAAATGTTAAGGTCGCGAATTTGATTACTTTCATGCATTTTCTATCCCAATTTTGACGTAAAAAAATGTTAAGGTCGCGAATTTGATTATTTTCATACATTTACTATTCCAATTTTGACGTAAAAAAATGTTAAGGTCGCGAATTTGATTATTTTCATACATTTTCTATCCCAATTTTGAC
The DNA here is from genome assembly GCF_001263275.1 of Habropoda laboriosa. Taxonomy (NCBI): domain Eukaryota; kingdom Metazoa; phylum Arthropoda; class Insecta; order Hymenoptera; family Apidae; genus Habropoda; species Habropoda laboriosa. The sequence goes on along the minus strand of NW_017100347.1, from coordinate 431,365 downwards.
GTAAAAAAATGTTAAGGTCGCGAATTTGATTATTTTTATTGCTCTTGGTATTAGGTTGGTAAGGGAATTTGCTAAATTGTGTTTTGTGAGGTCTTTTTTTATTTGCAATGGACTTCTTTGGTGGTTACTTTTTATTTATTTTAATATTTTATTTCGATGCATTTCCTATCCTAATTTTGACTAAAAAAATGTTAAGGTCGCGAATTTGATTATTTTCATACATTTTCTATCCCAATTTTGACGTAAAAAAATGTTAAGGTCGCGAATTTGATTATTTTTATTGCTCTATGTATCAGTGGAAAGCTCTTGATTTTGTGATTATTTTCATGCATTTCCTATGCTAATTTTGACGTAAAAAAGTGTTAAGGTCGCGAATTTGATTGTTTTTATTATGTATGTTGATTATTTTTATTGCTCTATGTATCAGTGGAAAGCTCTTGATTTTGTGATTATTTTCATGCATTTCCTATGCTAATTTTGAGGTAAAAAAGTGTTAAGGTCGCGAACTTGATTATTTTCATACATTTTCTATCGCAATTTTGACGTAAAAAAGTGTTAAGGTCGCGAATTTGATTATTTTTATTAAGTATCAGTGGAAAGCTCTTGATTTTGTGAATATTTTCATGCATTTCCTATCCTAATTTTGATGTAAAAAAAATGTCAAGGTCGTGAACTTAATTATTAAGCTAAGCTAATTTTATTCTGGTAAACTTTTGTATACGAAAGTCTTGCAAGTTTTAGAACACTTGAACTATAGTTTGGCTGTAGCGGTTCTTCTATGTGACTGGCTCAGGACCTTAGAAGAGAATGATTTCTAATTCTTAACTGATTTTAGAGGTAGTAAGTAGGAGTAGGAAAAAATCCAGATTTAAGCATAAGATTTTGGGGTTGATGAGTAACAAATTCAAGAGTCGTATGCGGAATTGTGTACGGAAGGTAGAGAGAAGTTTTGGGGCTACTTATCTTAAACTAAGAGATAAGTATAAACATATTTTCTGTCTTATTCTTGTCTACTATATTTGAATAAAAATCCAAGGAAATTCTATAGCGACGACATAATGGTCTTATAAAAAAAAAAAAAAAAAAAGAATAGGAGAAAGTTGTGGAACGAGAAGACGTTTTCTTTATCAAATTTAAAGGTTTGTTGAAAATATTGAGGAAAATCATAAAATTCGAGAGGAAGTTGTACGATGACCTAAAACTTTCGCGACGGATTGCGATCTCGCTCGTGGTTTTCGTGCGTCTAGATCCGTAGATAAGCTCGTGACATCTGCGTCAGTTAAGATTTTCTCTTGGGTCCTTAGTTTGATATATTTTTGCGAGTTTGCGTTGCACGTTGCGGTTCAAATTGGTTTGGTTATTGAGAATTGTATTGCATATATCATGTAACTGCTTGTAAATTCGTGTACAAAGTAGGTTTAGTAATGTAGGCTGCGCCGTTATTAATGAAATTAAATAGAAAAATGCGTAAAATTGTAAAAACGTACGATTATTGATTTAAATAGGGGAAAATATGTTTTCGATATTTTTTGGATACGTTACTTACATGAAATGAAAGAGAAAGCATTTTCAGTAAGGAAGAAATGATGGAAAATGTCTAGAAAAAATGTTAGAAGTGACTAAAAATAATAGAAAATGTCGGTAAATAGAGCAACTGATACAGAAAGTTAAAACAACTTGGAATAATCGGTACAGAAAATTTGGACAATTAACAGGCAACCTCTGAATTAATATACAGCGACTCTTACTAATATTCGGACACTCTTGAGAACAGTATAACTTTTTCTAAATTGGATCAAACGACTTGAGTTTCTTTGAGAGGTTAGGATTGGTATACTAGATGACGCGTGTAAAATTTTTTGAAAATACTGCAATTTGTGGGAATCACGAAGAGAATTGTACAGGTCACTGTTTACAACCTTTTTACCTGAGCTTGTAACGAAAATGTAAAACATACGTTTTGTAGATTTGTGCCAATTACACGCATGCTGAAAATTTCATCGAGAAACAAGGCATCGGAAGATGTAGGAATCTTCAGATTTACTACAATTATAGGCGGAACGTCGTGAAGTAGTGCGATTTTCACAATCTTTAACGATTTGTAGCTCGTAGTAACGTTAACCGATTTCGATCAAATTTTCAGCATGCGTATAATTGGCATAGATCTACAAAACGTATTTTTTTCAATTTTCATTACGCGCTCGGATGAAAAAGTTGTCGAATGTGACCTTTACAATTTTCAGCGCAATTCGCAGAAATTGCAATTTTTTCAAAAAATTTTACACGCGTCACCTAGTATACCAATCCTTCTAACTTCCAAAAAAAAACTCAAGTCGTTAAGTCGAACTTAGAAAAAGTTATACTGTTCTAAAGAGTGTCCGAATATTAGCAAGAGTGACCGTATCTATCCTGAACGACTTCAGATTAAATTTACATCGCCACTAGGATTCGTTTCAGAGAGTCGTACTGCACTTAGTCCCAAAATATCACGACTATCAAAAATATAACAACGTTCACTTACCTCAATATTTATTACTACTTGTTTAACCCTGATAAAGATCCCCACACCTGCGACAAAAAATCGAAAAGAAGTTCGGAAGACCAGTACCGTCGAAAGAAACCCAAACTACAGTATTCAGATTTCAGAGAGTCACAGTGCGCTTGTTTACAACCGGCAATTTATCGCAATTCAACGTTCAGGTAGTTGAAAAATCTCGCGAAACTCAACCGATCCCCACGTCTACGACAAAACCCCCCCGAAAAGCCTCGGTGGACAGACCAGTACCATAGGAAAGAGAAAAAAGGAACACGAACTGCGGTCGCATAATCTGCAGCCGTGTCATCGAGTGTTTCAATTCCATGGTTGAAACCAGAGGAGTCGTACAAGTCACAGCCCGGAGGCGTCGTCCTCGTCGTCGCCTACGTAGCGTCTCGCGAATTGGCACTAATGCGCTGCAAATATAATCGCTTTTGCAATCTGGGAGGCGGGGGTCGGTGTTGGGGAGGAAGAAGAAGAAAAAAATGTGGTTCGCGCCTCGCAACACCCCCCGTTCGTGGCTGGTCGCGCGCAGGTATATTTTGCCGGGAGGAGAGTCGACACGAGCAGAACTACGACGGGAACGACGAAGAAGAAGAAGAAGAAGAAGAGGGGGCGGAATGCCGGTAGTAGCGGAAGCTAAGATGGCGTCGTGTTTACTTCGTTAAGGAGTTAATTACTCCTGGAGTCCCGGGTCCTGCTGCTACGGAGGACGATGGACGTGGGAGTGGCGGATGGTGGAATTTGATGTAGATGCAGAGAAGGTAGGTAGAAGGAGAAAATCTTTCTCTCTTTCTCGGTCTGTCTTCTTCTGGCAGCATCGCGGAGAAGAGGGTCGCGACTTAAGTGCCCCGCCGCTTGGTAAATCCGATCGAGGCTTTTCCACGGAATCTATTTATCTATTTATCCCAGCCTAGAGGTAATAAGCTGATATTAAAATGAGTAGGTAGGCAGCGGTGTTCGGGTTAACTTAGCTAGCCGACAGCGGCGCGGAACGATTTACGGACGTACGGTGCCAATGAGATTTACCCACCAGCGACCGGATTCCGTGATCGATGTTGGCGAGCTCGCCTGCCAACGCGCGTTCGATCTTTCTCTAAAGCCTCCGGTAATGTGTGCTACGGGGTTCGCGGGTGGTGGCTCTCGAGGGGAAAAATGGTTTTGGATGTTGTTCTTGTGGTAATTCCAAGTATTGAGGACGATGTTTAGGCTGGTTCGCGAGTATTCAGGCAGTGTCGATGAGCTGTTAGGGGGTTTTAGAGATTTCGAAGAAGATTATTCAATTTGAAATCTTGTGCGATGTTTCACTGATATCTTGGCTAATTCAGAGACAGGTTAATAGCGGTAACATTGGAAAACTCTTTGCTGTAAGGTCTTTCTCGAGTACTCCTGTTTAGTTATTCGTAACGCCTGTTTCAAGTTTCATTTCGATGCTCATGAATATGTGGAATTGGTTTGATAATAAGTTGCGAGTGATGGCGTGAATGTAGTGTGTGTGTCGAATCGTCTCGAGATATGGTAAACGAGCGGATCATACAGGGTAACTGGGGGTAAAATAGGAGAACCCCGTTGTTATTGATATCAGAGGGAGTACGTGAGAATTTATTGCGAGATATATTTAGAGAGCGTTGATCAAATTATCATTATTTCTTTTTACGTGTGTTTATAGTTATTGTTATAAAATGTATTGCTATTGAACTTGTTATCAAGTTTTATACAACCACAGAATAGGTGTAGCTATCGCTCGCACTGAACCTGTTAGAATTACGGTGATCAATTAAAAGATATTATTTTAATTATGAATCTTCTTTATTTTGATACGCGGGGAAGGCACGTCGCTATGCAATCAATCGAACAAACATCGACAAGACGCAGAGAAAAAGGAAACGTATCAGCGTCACCCATACTAAACAGATGGTTACTATGTTATTTATGTATATGTATTTATATTAATCTGTCTCTCAGTATGTTGATCATTTTTGCTGTTACTATTACACAGGCACATACTCATTTCTCCTTATAATCGAACAGAACCAAATGTTTGCGACAAAATGACAAATTCAAATCTGGACCTAATTTCTAAAATTCCACAAGCTCTAAAGAAACAACGACTGATAGAGGATACACGCAGTGAGATGAATTCTGAGCCTGCGAGCGGTAAAAAGGGTAAATTAATCAATTCGACAGTAACTTCGATAAGCCCAATGAAAATTTCTGCTGCAGTTGCACAGTAAACTTCTTCTTTCAATTCTCCTCGCCATGTTACAATCTTCCATCTCCTCTAATTCACACCACACACCTCCCAAAAGACGGTACACTACTCTCGAATTCTTCCCAAATCTCCACCAAATCATCTGCAAACCCTCGGAAAAAATTCATCACCGTACTCGAACCCTCCGGACGAGACAAACGCCAAGGCGGACCAGAATCCTCCAAAGTAATCCTCAGCTTCTCATTTCTCACATTTCGAAAACGCGCCAACAGGAAGCCTACTACCTGCCGCGTACCTACCTGTATATACGGCCGCAGTACTCGAAAATATTTGAAACGAGGAGGCGGAATGCAGCACCTCGTTCACGGACGGGGTCTAGCTTCCATCAGCAAAGTAATTAATTTTTAATGTACTTTGCCTGCTTATTTCTTTCGTATCATGGGTTTTTTCCCCATGCCTCGAGGGGTGGGGGGCGCCAGTGATACGGGACGGGAGAGAGGCGACGGTTATGAATTTCTAATGAGATTCCGTGGGAGATCTGCGAGAGATTAGCGTAGCTGGAAGGTGGTACGCCGAAGGTAAAAGTGTGTACCTTGCATGTCTAAGACTGCGGCGACACTGAAGGACTATTTCGGGAACGGGAGCGAGATACCGGTGATAACAGTGTAAAAGACAAACCAGTGTACCGTCGAATCGTGACAAGTTGGTGTGCGGTCGTTTGTCAAACCTTTCGTTCGGTTATCGGAGCTTGTACGGTGTTTTTGAGAATTTGCGAGGGTTGCGTTGGGCGGGAAGTAACGAGGTGGGTACGGGAGGAAGATGATCCCGAGCGAGACTCGGGCGGTGCGTTAAGTAACGAGCAGTTTGACCGAAGAGAGACTCTTAGGAAGAAAGTTGGAAGGGGAGTATTGTTGTCATAACTAGACTGCGGATTTTTATGCATTTATAGGGAATTGAAAGGTGCAAAATTGCACAGAATGCACGTAATATGAAGAAATATACGAGATGTCCGAATTATGGCGATAATTATAATAACCGATGGGTAAAATAATTTTCTACCGAAGGTCTACTTCTTTTTACCGTATTCTCGAAAATATGAATTGGCATAAAAATCCGCAGTCTAGTCATAACTATGACGTAGGGTGGTGTATCCCGATTATTGAAAAGATACGTGTGAAATGTGAATTTTATAGTCAAAGGGTTAACACGTTGAATTTTTTATTTCAAAATAACACGTCGCAATGTGCGCAAATAGTACGTTAACAGTTAGAAATGGGGACTGTTCAACCCCTTAACATATGATTACTTTTCTGACTACGCATCTAAGCGTCAGCCATTTAATGTTTTAGTACTGTATCGGGTAACGATAGCTAATCTGTTTACAGATTAATTGCATTTAGGAATTCTTAATCTTACAAGTTAAGACGAAAGTTAGGATTACAGTTAATTTTTCTTACTGATGTAACTATTTTTCTCACATCTTCGCCAAAATCTCTGCCACGAGTCTGACACGTTGTTGTAGGTTAAAGGAAAATTTTGCAAATTATTACCGTTTATGCAAATTAAATACCTACTTTTAGTAATCTTGGCACCGCCGGTCACCATCGAGTCCCGTGGCATTCGACGTGTTAATGTTTTACAGTAAAACAACTTTATTGAGATTGCGTTACCTTATTGTCAGTAAGATAATTTGCCGATAGCAGTTTCTTAACTGATTCTACCTGTAGTCAATCGAACCCATGCTGTAATTCTGCTAACCTCGATTTTGGGGCTGGTTAGCCAGCTTGCAAGGTGTTAGAGGAACGGTGAAGTACCTTAATTGTTATCACATCAGGTCTACTTTAATCGTTTAATCAGGTAGCCAAATATATGTCTTACCGAACGTAGTAAGCGTTTTATAATGATATTTCGCCTACCTAATTTATTGAAAATCGAAAACTGAAAAATTGGCTTAACAGCCCCGGTTTCTCCTTTTAGAGATGGCGGTCAGTGATTTATCATTGCTTGTGATTTAACTCCATTCACGGCGGTGATCGTGATTTTTTTATTTTAAGTGAATTTGCTCATTGTGGTCGTAATTCTTGATGTTTAATAAAATTATGAATTACGGTAAAGAAAATGTATATTTCACACCTATCACCCTTTTCAACTTTCTTCCTAAGAGTCTCTCTTGAGTTGAACAGTTAAATATTTCACTCTTTGCCCGAGTCTCACCGCGGGATAAATTGTCGGAGGGTTGAAAATAAATCATATTCAATATTTTTTTTTAACAATAATAATACATCCACAACTGGCCTCTTTTCAGGCGAACCAGCAGATTTGATGTAATCTGATGTGTCGCACGTGTCATCCAGCGGTGTTCCTTCAGTATTGCGTATATAATGATCGTCAATTAGAAAGGTCTAATGGTTTCGTTCTTCCGAGTCTTCTGATTTCCCCTTCATTATCGATGAGAGAAGTAACCAGCTCGTGGGGGTGATTGACTAGCTTCTGTTCATGGGATGTAGCAAATTGTTGCGCTAGTTCGCGTACGTACACTACCGGCAAAAAGATTGGACTCACCGAGCATTGCAATTTCCAGAGGAAAGTCAGCGACTTTGAGAATCAGCGATATCAGATAAATTGATAAACGTAGAATTGAGATGAACTTCAAATCTATAAAAAGTTAGCAGCAGATTTAATATCGGCGAAAAGTGGGAGGTGATTCGAAACTTTTGGCCGGTAGTGTATTTCACTCGCGTGCATATTTAACGTGTCATTGCTAACATACCGTGGGGCTTGGTGTTATTGTTCTAAGAGCCTTATTTTGTAGCCTTCGAATGGCATCGGTGTTCGATTTTTTGGCACAATCCCACAGTTGAATCCCGTATGACTAAATCGGGATAATTGCAACCTTGTGCAGTAGAAGTCTATTTTGTACAGTTAATGGAGATTTCCATCCGAGGACCCAGTAGAGCTTTTAGGTGATGTTTCCAAATGCATGCCTAAGTATTTCACATGGTCCTTTGTGTTCCGCGTGGCATTACTTAGCTTCACTTCTGGAGTCGTGACATGTCTTGTCGTATTCAGTGTGATTTGAAAATTGATTACATTACTATTTATGTTTTTTACAATTATGCAACATATTTGTCATGTAACAGGTATAGATTAGAATAAACGGTAATAAGAGAATCCATAAATTCACGCGTGCAGAGAACTGTTGTTATGTTCTCCACCGATTAGAAACGATTGCGAAAAATCACCGCGATAGAATCACAAGTAGCGGTTCTCCTCTAATTTTTGATTCACTTCCACCCTAATTTAACACTTCATTTTATTCTCAACGCACTTCCATCTTAATTCGATAAAAATCGAACGTTAAAACGACACGACCAAGAAATTTCGCAGTCGCGATTCAAAATTTACCGTCCGCCGCGCACAGGTTACCCGCGTATTAAAATCTGCCGTAGCGAAAGGGTCAACGACGCGACACTTTACGAAACTGAAATCTCTGACTAATTTTATACACCACTTTTGCAAATAACGCGAAGTAAATTCAGTCACGATAGACCCGTCGTTTGTTCGTGTCGCTCTCCCTGTCTGCTTCTATTTGCTCTATCGCGATCCTTTTCTACACAATGATTTCACCTGCTCGAACAGAATGCAACGCTTCTGTAAGCGAAGATAAAGGAAAGTTACAGGCTACTTTGACGGGATTTTTACGAAACTTTGGCGAGTTTGTAGAGTAGGTGCTTCAGGATGTAAGACATGCATTTTTTGCAGGAACTCGGGTTTAAAGGATGAAATCGCAGCCTGATAATTGACACCGGCGAATCTTGGAAATTGCCGATCGTAGGTTGAAAATGAAGTGCAAATGATTTCTACGCTTTTTGTTTTGTTTTTAACCCTTTCGCGACTAGCGCCGGTTATATCCGGCATCCACTAAATGCTTCACACTGGCTAGCGCCGGTTATATCCGGCATCCACTAAATGCTTCACACTGGCTAGCGCCGGTTATATCCGGCATCCACTAAATGCTTCACACTGGCTAGCGCCGGTTATCCCCGGCATCCACTAAATGCTTCACACTGGCTAGCGCCGGTTATATCCGGCATCCACTAAATGCTTCACACTGGCTAACGCCGGTTATATCCGGCCTCCACTAAATGCTTCACACTGGCTAAAGCCGGGTATATTCGGCATCCACTAAATGCTTCACACTGGCTAGCGCCGGTTATATCCGGCACCCACTAAATGCTTCACACTGGCTAGCGCCGGTTATATCCGGCATCCACTAAATGCTT
>NW_017100347.1:389247-422142 GCF_001263275.1 Habropoda laboriosa | reverse complement strand
AACTCAAAGTGAAGATTTATTTTAAAATACAGAACAAGGCCTCAACAACATTTCCTTTATCCGATACACCCTTAAGTCCTCTGCTGTTCCAACGAAATCCTCTAAGATTTGAAAAAACGCGAGACACTCTTAATGTGTACGGTGTGCACTAACGGCACGACGATCCGTTCGTTAGTGGCGTACCGATGGCTAGTTGCGCCGTCGCGAAAGGGTTAATAACAGCGGTATAATATCGAGAGAAATGTGTAAAGATGAATCTAGGACAGTTGCTCCACAGTAAGTAAAATGGATGTTGAAAACATTCTTGGTATTATTTAGTAGGATTTAAAATACCTTCTACAGGAGAGATTTAAATGAATTATTTGCATTTTCTGATTTAAAATCGTATAAAATAAACTGAATGTACAAAAACGAATTTCATTTTTAGGTATTTCTAAGGAGAAAAAAATTCAGGTATCAACGCCTTATTGATAATTCTTCTTTCTCCACTATTTTAAAAAAATGTAAAATAAAAGAATATTTCTATATTTTGAAAAAAATCATTTTTTATGTCAATCAAATTTTAGCACAGATTTCTTCTCCAGCGAAAAAGTTATCACACTTTTTGAAACTCTCGAAAGCTTCATAAAACAAAGTTCCCATTATGCGAAGCTAAATCTTTCACGAAAAATCCTCGCGTGTCTTAAAAATGTATACTTGTGTCGTGAACGTTTTCCATATCTTTCAATAACGTTGATTTACCATCGTCACATTTCCTTACCAAAATTGCTTCCTAATTTACAAACTCGATATATAACAGCCTCGAATAATTTTCCGCTCATGAATAACAGCGATTTAATCGTCGTAACAGTATCAACGTGTGATTATTCTTCGGATTGGCATGCAGGTCTAAATAACTGTGTCGACGTCTCGAACACGAAGTAACGAGCTATAGAAGCACCGCGGTCCGAGGCGTACACTTTGCAGGGTAGTTTCATAAATTTCCTTATTGAGCCAGGTAGAACAGGTCCCGCTGACCACTTGCTCTAAGAAAAACAGGTAGGTAGACACGCGTTTACGGTACTCGGACCCTGAAGTAACGCGTGTGCTCACATGTCCGTGGATGTATAGTCGGTGGAAGAAATATAGCGAGGTCGTTTTAAATAGCGGCACCAAGGGGTACAGTAGCACCCAGAATCGAATGTGATATCTATCTTTTATCGATTAGGACTGAATCGAAGCTAAGACGTACATAGTACAAAAATTTTTTCAATGGAAGAAATGGCAAAAAATCACATTTGAGGCTTCACGTTTGACTTGAAATTTTAGGGTCAAAGGTCGTATTATTGCGCATATTTAAATGCATATTAGTGTATGCTGTAACATACGGTAGATTTTTCACACCCCTTTTGCTATTTTTCACTAATCGAGAAGAACTACCCAGATTTGTTTAAAGGTAAATGTGTACAGGTGTTTATTCTTGCAGTAGGTATACCTTGATTAACAGGTGAAGTCAGGAAACAGAATACTGGGGTATTATTTTTTTCCTGAGAGACACTCACGAAAATACGGCATATGTAATGAAACGGAGGCAAGAATAAAATGTACAAACTGTAAAAATTGATGTAGGTGCAGAAATATAGGTGACTCTGGAAGAAAGGAAAAAAAATTTTTCTTCCATCTCATTCACCCTTTGAATCCCTTTAAATTACATATAAAAATTGCCTCGCACGACCTCATATCCAGAGAAGCTATTACAATTATGTGGTCAGTTTTACTTGGCCCACCCTGTATATTAATCCTTTGCACTCTAAGGTGCCTCTGCCATAGGGAAGCACCAAATCGCAAATAAAATTTCTTTCAAACTAACACAAAACCGTGTAAATTTGAAACAGTCTCACCGCTTAGATCCTTAACAAACTGTAAATAATTTCCAAAAATCCACAAACTTGCTGCTCCTCGTCTCTAAGGGAGCCTCAATTGCGAACAATAATGTCGCTTCTCAGTCGTCATTCCAGTGCAAAGGGTTAACATTCAACGGACAATTGGAATCCTTCGAAGTGATCAGAAAAGTAACTCGTACATATTTCTTTCGCGATATTAACATTAAAACTACCGACCGGGTCAAAATGACCCATTAGCATCTTTCGAGAAAACGTGAATGTTCTATATTGGCAAGTATTATCGCTTGTAACTTTCCGAATTTATATGCTCCCATTTGTATCGGTACGAATCGAATTTTCCAATCACGGTTTACTTGCATAAAAATTCACTTTTGGAAAGTCGCCAATGGGTCATTTTGACCCGGTCGGTAGTTTCAGTGTTAAGAAACACAGTGGAGGCGCATTTAGCAGGTGATAACGAAGGATCGAAAGCGCAGGGAAGAAGGCAACGCGACGCGGATAGGGGAGTCTTTTCGGCGCAGCTTGCGAGCGTAGGTAAAAGGACGAGGACATCTATGATTAGGTGCTCGTGTATAAGTACAAACACCTCAATGGGTGCATTCGACCTTTCCTGAGTACTATTGAGGCTGTTCGTCCCTTTACCTGCTCTATTGTTACCCGTGCAACACCGTTACTACGACTCGTGCATTAGGCACTAATTTTATAATCCTCGTACCGTGGAAACGTCCATGTACCTCTTGTCTTTCATTGTGCCGGTATATATCTCCTGTTCTAAAGCCATAGGAAGGTCGGAGGCGTCCTTTAATGCCCCGGAGGGCATTATTTAAAATCGTTCATTATCCTTATTCTGGCCAGCTTTCCTCCAGCGGCGAGTACGTATACATTACTGCTCGTTACGTACGATGTGTGGGTTTGCTGGAGAAATGAATTCTTTTTGCCGGCCGGATTCGCATGATTGATTCAGAACCATCGAGTTCCTTTCTATTCTGCCGGAAAAATGGCGAAATGTCGTCAATAGTGATGGAAATTAGTTGGGTGATCGAGCTGTTTTGATTAGTTTTAAAGTGAACCCTCGATTTTACCCGAAAGTCGGAGAATTTATTTGGGAAAATTTCAACGACGAGGATTTATCGGTGAAATTTCAATTTTGCGTTTTATCCAATTCGAAGTTTATTATTGGAGTCAATAGAGCGCTTAACTTTCTCGCCTAATTCATTTCTTTTCTGGAAGTTATTTTCAGGTTTACTGTGTTTTAACCCTTTGTTTCCCGATTTTTCTTCGTTTCTGAGAAGAAAAACTGTGGTCGATTGCAATTTTACATTTTCACGGGAGAAATAATATTAATGTAATATTAATTATTGTAAAAATGTTGGCTGGTAATACAGTGCAATGATATAACAATAAGTAAATAATCTGAGAATGTAAAATTTAGGTAAATGGAAAAATAATTTCGAAGTCACAGGCGTTATTAACTGTGTAAAACCAGTTAACTCGTTATCGACTAGCCGAAACTTGGAACACAATCATTTATTCACTAAGGATTATTCATTTTTGATTGTACTATTATGCCTGTAAGAACGAAAAAGAACTAATTGATTACAATTCTTACTCACTTTTAATTACAAACTAGAGAGATGCAATTTCTATTTTAACAGCTTAAACGTTTCAGCAGCAGTCAAAATTATGTCATTCGTTTTTCCTGCAAATTATTAATTTTTTTGAAATAATTACAAAATTAAAAGCTTTACCAATCGATACACAGATCAGTAAAAATAATCAACGAATAAGTTTATCACGAATGAAAAAAGAACTTACAAAATACAAGTTAGTGAATTTAATTGTCAAACTAATACAATACTCATCCACTGTGCGTATAAAATGTCATATGAAGTTCATGTATTTGTTAAAGAAAATAAATGGCATTTATTCTCCATAAAAATTCCAGTGCAGTAAATTCTCTACAAGTGTCAGTCAGTTTGGATTCTACAAGTGTCAGTATAGATGGTCCTACGCCTAGGTCTGCGTCATTGCTGCGCCTATGTTATCTCGCTCGTTGTCAGATTTCACGGCTCGACAATTTATAGTAGAAAAATATCATTTCTTTAATTTTTCCTTTTTTTCATCTGAAATTTTTTTTAACATGTTGCTGAGATTTTTCTGATGAAAATGATATGAAACACGACATAATTTGAACAACATTTACTTATTAATACTTATTGAGTAATTAATTTAATGTCCTACCTCCACGTAAAAAAAATGTAGGGCCGATTCTACAAGTGTCAGTCAAATGTAAGGCTGATTCTCCAACTGGCAGTCAAACGGTAGGCCGACTCTATCTAATGTAATACAGGGCGTCTGTTTTATCTCAATGCAGTGAAATATCTGGCGTGACAGTGAACGTGTTAATAAGTAAATGTTGTTCAAATTATGTCGCGTTTGATGTCATTTTCATCAGAAAAATCTCATCAGTATGTTAAGAAAAATTTCGGGATAAAAAACGTAAAATTAAAAAAGTTGGTATTTAAATCGCTTGGTTGCCTCGACTCATCCTTATCTTTTATTCGCTGTCCTTGTCTATGTTCGGCAAACTACAAAGGCGGGCGCGAGGCTCGTAAACGTAGTCCCTGACTCTACAAGTGTCAGGTTTAGGTTCCTTGCGGACTGACACTTGTGGAGAATTTACTGCAATTCATCCACTGTGCGTAACATAACTCATACGACGTTCGCATATTTGTCAGAGAGAATAAATGTTACTCGTTCGTCCTAAAAATTGCAACATTCGTCCATTGTGCGTAGAACATGAATCAGACACGATGTTCACGTGTTTGTCAGAGAGAATAAAATCTCGATATGCATACGTATACCGGCGGGTATTAAATCGTGAAACGCGAATTGTAAAATAACGAGTAACGCCTACCAACGTGGGTGGTCGACATGTGATATAAGAGAATTGTTTTCCGCGGTCCAACCGGCGTGCAAGACATATCGAAAGTTCTAACTATAACAGAGGTTAATTTGTTGACTGAACGCCCGGCTATAATAAACGATTTCTGCATTCAAAGCGACTGTTTCTGTTCAGTACCTGTTATTATTATTACGCAAGTTTAAGGGTACCCATTTCGTATTAACGATCCAATTGAAATCGTAATGCAAGATTTCAATGCACGCTCAGCATAAATGAAGTATGTATAATGAACGGGCAAGAGCAGAGTGGAAAGGAAACCGAGGATGGATGGGAACACGAGTGTGATTAATAAAAAGATAAGTAGAACGATGTTCGAGTCACTGAAGATTGTTTGAATATTCTTTGCACTGGTTGGAATTAATTCGTTGGTTTACATAGGAAAGTATGAATATAGATTTGAATCAATTGCTTGCAAGAATTAACTTCACTGCAAAGTTTTCATAATAATTTTTGTTCACTCGAGAATTAAAAAATTTCTTTTATTTTAAATTTAGACTGTTTCACCTGTAATTTGAATATTCTTCAGAAAAGTATGAGAAAAGATTTTGACGAATTGTTTCGAAGATGTAACTTTATTACAAATTTTTCTTAATAATTCTTGTCTATTCAAGAATTCTTAAATTTTGTTTATTTTACTTGTAATTTGAATATTCTTCAGATTTTACTTAGAAAAGTTTGAAAAAAGACTTTAATTAATTGTTTTGAAGATGTAACTTTATTACAAATTTTTCTTAATAATTCCTTTTTATTCTAGACTTCTCAAATTTGTTTTATTTTAAATTCAGATTATTTTATGCATAATTTGAATATTCTTCACATTGTACTTACAATTAGAAAAGTATGAAAGAGACTTTGATGAATTGTTTCGAAGAAGTAGCTTTGTTACAAATTTTTCTTAATAATTCTTGTTCATTCGAGACTTCTCCAATTTTTGCTACTTCAGATTTAAATTATTACTGATTTTACATGAAAAACACGTTTTAATAAACAAACAGATTAAAAATATTTTCATCTCATTTCTGTTACACATCCTGTTTCCTCACTTTAATCCTTAACAAACGAACGTAAATCATATTCCCTTCCACTAACACCAACTATTATATTTCTAAATATTATTTATTTACTAACGAAGTGTATGAAATCTTTCTTAACCGTTTGAATGCCACGGATCTTTGTTGTTTCCCAATCCAAAAGTGCCAAGCGGCGCAATCGCGCTTCTCTCATTTGATGTCGAAAAATTACAAAAATTTTGTTTTGGACATTTTCCTGAACACGACTATTTGGAAATAACACGAAACAAAGGCAAAATTGATCATGTGCAGGATTTATGTTCAATTTTTTATAAAAAAATTCGTGGCCCGATGCGGTGACACTTTTCGATGTCGAATACCGCGCTCCTTGCCACTCAAACGGTTAACCGAGTGTATATTACACAGCATACATTCTTAGTCACACTGACTTGCTACACTTCACAGTCAATTATAAAAATGACTATTTACACGTTGAAACTAATATTAGCCACGCTTCCCCGTTACACAGCAACAAACAATTATCAATATTTCTCAAACAAGCTAACACATCGTTATCCCAATTTCAATCAATTCTTCTCCCCGCTAATTCCTATCGATCGACAGGTAACACCGAACACTCGTTCACAATTCCAATCTCCAACTTGAAAGACAATATAGAAAAAAAAAATTCTCTAATAACGTCCGTCGCTTCTCTTCCGCCAATACCTCCGATCTAAGGAGACAGAACAGGCTCTCTATATACCTATACATCCAGCGAGAATCATTTATTTCCTCGATCAGGAAACTGTGTAGCGTTTGCAATGTGCCGCAATACGTCATTCAAATATTTACCGAATACTTGTTCGTATTACGGATGCAATTATTGGCGATCTGGAAGAAAAGAGCGTATCATGGGCTCTCTGCCGTTTAGCCTCTCCCTCGGTGCTCAATCCGCCTCCTCCTCGTTCGTCACAAGTCGTTTTTCACGATTCAGCAGTTCCAATCTTACCACTCGACCTTGCCGATCGGTCAGTCTTCGGGGAACACGTAAACCCTTCCTTTCTCGTGCGCATTATGTGTTTATCCCTTATCCACTTTCCTTTTGTTCTCCCCGGCTCCGCACCCTGTCCCCTCGCACCACCCGCTCGCTACGGCCAAGTGTAGTTCTTCCTTAAACGCACCATAACCAACCGGCAGGTAGCAAACGTGGCTCATAGGCACAGGTGCACTTACACGAACATTGTAACCCCTCTGGGGCAGTAGCGTAACCAGAGTGTAGTTTTGTCGGATTTTTTTCTTTTTTTTTTTGGGAGGACGTGAATCCGCTGGTGTTTTACGAGCGAACGATGTTATAGGGGAGAGTCGTGCAGTACCGGCCGAATCTAGATCTCGCTTGTACCGTTAGTTGACTGCACTGTTGATGGAAAAACAAATGAATACTGTAGCCCTGAGATTCTTTTTTCTTCAGTATTACCAGAGCTCTAAGACGTTCAACGTTTACGCTGCCGTTCCGTACGACGAAAGTTACTTTTCGTAGCTGCAATGGTTGGGCTCACGTGGAGTGTACGGATCGAGAAAATATCGATCACTTCACCTGTGACATTTGTTAGACGCGCCTAAATAAAAGTTCTATTCTATTTTTAAACGATTTTTACTAACGTTATTTATTACTCAGACCTGCAAATCTACCAGCCAAGTAGCTGGCCGGTACTGTACGACAATTTTTCGTTCGCTGCAAATCACAACTTTTTCATTTCTGCGAATTATTTATCTTTATGAGAAAATTGAAGAAAAACCATCCGTCCCCTTTTATCAAGCACCCTTTGCACTACAAATTACTGTTTTGAAATTTCATTTTTACCAACGTTAGACCAAGTTAGAGTACAGAAACTTAGAGTGGCCGGTACTGCACGACTCTCCCCTGGGGGTTTGATGTGAATTGATGGGGGATTTCGAGAAATAAGTGCAGATTTGAGAATTTGAGGGTTATGTTGGAAAATGGTGAGTTCGATGATTTTCGAAGGTTTTCATTTGATATTAATCGAAGCGTAAGTTAGGCTGATTAGATGTCACGTTTGAAATGGAAAGGACGAAGGAAAGTTTTACGGTGAATTTTGAAAATAAAGTTGGTATTTTTGTGATACAGTCCGCATTGACTGGAGAAAGGTCCTGCGAATACGGTGGACGAGGCAAGGTTTCGTATCCTAGTTCGTTGAGTTTTTGAACGGTTATTTGTAAAACACGTGGTCGGGCGTTGTCGTGCAATAGAATAGGTCCCTTTAGATTCACCAGTATCGGACACAAATCTTTCAACTTTTTATGCATTTCGTCGCTTTCGTGACAGTATTTCACCGCTGTAACAGCTTCGCCAGGTTTCAGAAAATTATAACGTCCCAGTTTATACTCGTACAGTAATGTCGCTCGAATTTGCTTTTTCTCCATCTTTACTCTCCTGACCAAATACAGCTACAAATAAACATCTAGAAACAAGTCGCAGATATACATCGATAGAGCGCTTTGAAATGGTATACTACATGAGCATTAGTTACAAAACAACTCACTTCAGACTGATAACTCAAGTTTTAAACCTAATAACATCAAGGAACAACGCAGAACTGAACAAACGCGAAATACCAACGCTCAAGTATCATCTGAATCCTTCGAGTCTTGGTAAAGCTCTCTTCTGCTAGGCGGTTAAAGGACCATTCAACTGACCGGTCCGCCGTAAAAGTTCGTTTACACGGTTATTGTTGATCACGCGCAAGAAGCGTAGACGAGGCGTAAAGGGAATCCGGGGTAGGTAAATAGACGGGGTTGAGAGTTGTACAGTGAGGAGGAAGGTATAGGTAGAGAGAAGGCGGGCAATAATTATGAGACATAAAGTGACGAGCGCGAGCAGATCGTTCAGGGAATAAGGCTACCCGCGGGAACAGTGAAAAGATGGACGACGTACACGCAGAATTCTGGGAAAAGAGGGGCCGGGCGCTGGCTAAGACAATGTTGCGCTTCTCTGAAGGTCCAAGAGCCCGAGCCATTAGCGCGAGTTCCATATCGGTGGCCGAATGCCAAGTGCCCTTCGTTTCAGTAAGCTCCACGAGAGACACGTACCGAGAGGGAGAGAGGAGGACGATGAAGAAGGTAGCAGAAGACACGTGGACTGTGCAACCGAGAGAGAGAGTGAGAGAGAGAGTAGAGGAGAAGGAAGAGAGACAGATAGATGGAGTGCTTAAGGATGGCCCCAAGGCCTCTTGCCTTAACCTTACTCGACGAGGCAATGCCTCGCTTCTTCTTCCTGCCATCCTCCTCCTTTTGCTCTCCCCCTTTCCCTTTCGAAGGGGGACTTAAGTTCTGCGCGCAAGGCTTTGAACCCTTTCACGCACTGCTCCGGTACGGAAGTCGAGTGGACCGCTCCGATTCCCCAGAGTTTTTCGAATTCAGATCGTGGGTACTAAGCAGAGGAGAAGTTAATTGTGTATTTAAGTATGCATAATTGCCGAGGTTGTGAGTGAATGGAGATGGCTAATTACCCCACCGGAGGTGCCTTTTTACTCTTAAGAATTATATGCATATTATATGTATAATGGCTTTAAAAAAAAATCCGTGTATCCGTGGAGCCTTGGTTTAATCACTTTTATTTAGATTCCGGTAACCGCGCGGCGAGCGTTCGCGCATTCAATCGCGATCATTCAGACCCGGCCATGTGAAATGTAATTAACGAAATCGCGACCGAGGAGAAGTGTGCGGGTTGAACGTTGTGGGAAATTATGTTCGCCTTCTTTTCTTCGCTTTTCTCGGATTATTTTCTTTTTTTTTTTTAATGTGAGCCAAAAGTTTCGAATCACCGGGCATCGCAGTTTCCAGAGGAAAGTCAGCGACTTTGAGAATTTTTTGATATGAGATAAATTGATAAATGTATATTTAATATCGATGAAAAGTGGGAGGTGATTCCAAAGTTTTGGCCGGTGGTGTACATGGCGATACTGTAAAGATCTTATACGATAATTGAACAAATTTTTTTCCAACATCGGCATAAATGTAGAGACTCTGTAAGTATAATTTCATATTTGCTAATGAGTAATTTCTGCATATGTACAAAGTGATGATTTGCATACAAAATTTCGTGTGATAATTTAACATTTTTTGAGTTCTACTGTTATACGAGTTTCTTTTTTTTTTTTTAAATATGAGCCTAAATGTAGGGATTTTATAAATTGTACGTTTGCCAACGAGTAATTTCCATAAATGTGTAGGATTTAGACAATTTTTATACAAAATTTTATCTAATAATTAAAAATTTCTTAAATACAAATACGGTAAATGTCGTCATTTATACAAATAAAATTTTATATCTGCGAACGAGTAATTTCCATAAACGTGTAGAATAATTTTATGTAATAATTAAAATTTTGCATAATAATTAAAAGTTCCTAAATTCTACCATCACTCGAGTTTCTTTTTTAAATATAAATACAAATGTCGAGATTTGTATAAATCAAATTTTATATTTGCCGATAAGTAATTTCCATAAATGTGTCGAATCGTTTTCCACGATAGTTAGTGTGCAAAATTTTGTACGATAGTTACGAATATTTTCAATTTTACCATTACACGAATTTTTTTTCAAATATAAGGATAAATATGTATAGTGATTTTGTAAATTAAATTTCACATTTGCCAATAAGTAGTTTCCGTAAATGTGTCGAATCGTTTTCCACGATAGTTAGTGTGCAGAATTTTGTACGATAATGAGAGATTTTCAATCGTTAACACAGTTCGATTGTACACTGTATTATGACAATTTTATTATAGCAACTTTTATGCGCCTACGTTCGGTCTTATTTCGTTTAATTTTATATATCTTATAGAAGGGTGGAGTTTTCTGACCAGTCGTTCCTCGTTGAAGGGTTAATTAAGTCGCAGCTGAGTTCAGAGTTCAATGACAACCTTACAATTTCTTCTGAGGCGATAATTAATTTGTGCATCGAAGTAAAGGCGTTAGGAAGGCCTTCCGCGTTTTGTACGAACTACTCCATTCGTAGATTGTGATTTCAAGTGTACGTGTTGAAAGAACAGTATATTTTCTTAATGGAAATTTTCACTTCAGAGGCGCAACTTTCAAAGCATACGTACTTTAAATACCCTTTCCTCGTGTAATATCAAACCGCGTTGATAAATTATTCAAAAATAGGATTAAATATGGACTTGCGAATGTACAGAAATTATTTATTCATATTTTAAAGCAATTCGTTCGCTTATCTGATAATATTTGATCGCGTTAATTTTCTATTTATTTTGTAATTTTGAAAATTCTAAAATTATACAAATCCTACTATTTTTTATGGTATAAAAATGTATGTGAAAAGCACTATAACTTTAAGAATATTTATATTCATATTTCTAAATCAAAAATCTATTCTTTATCGTATTTTCTAGTATGAACTTCGCTCGTGTGTTTTTCTTCTATCAGCTGGCAGAACATTTTTATCAGCAGTTACGTAGTTATCCTAAATTAAACTTCAGTACACGAGACAATGGAGTGTCGATTGTGAGATATAAGATTAATGAAGTATTTTTGATGAGAGCAGATAGCCAGTATAAGGTATTATATTTTTTTTTAGCAAGTACTTTACGTTATATTAGATGCAACAATTATTTTTATTATTTTTATTAAATTATTTTATATTATATTATATTAAATTACATTATTCTCCCAAAATTATTTTATATTACATTAAATTACATTATTCCCACAATAATATGTATTATTTTCACAAAATTATTTTACATTATATTAAATCACATTATTCCCAGAAAATTATTTTTCTTATATTATATTACTTTCATAAAATTATTTTACATTATTCTCCCAAAATTATTTTATATTACATTAAATTACATTATTCCCACAATAATATGTATTATTTTCACAAAATTATTTTACATTATATTAAATCACATTATTCCCAGAAAATTATTTTTCTTATATTATATTACTTTCATAAAATTATTTTACATTATTCTCCCAAAATTATTTTATATTACATTAAATTACATTATTCCCACAATAATATGTATTATTTTCACAAAATTATTTTACATTATATTAAATCACATTATTCCCAGAAAATTATTTTTCTTATATTATATTACTTTCATAAAATTATTTTACATTATTCTCCCAAAATTATTTTATATTACATTAAATTACATTATTCCCACAATAATATGTATTATTTTCACAAAATTATTTTACATTATATTAAATCACATTATTCCCAGAAAATTATTTTTCTTATATTATATTACTTTCATAAAATTATTTTACATTATTCTCCCAAAATTATTTTATATTACATTAAATTACATTATTCCCACAATAATATGTATTATTTTCACAAAATTATTTTACATTATATTAAATCACATTATTCCCAGAAAATTATTTTTCTTATATTATATTACTTTCACAAAATTATTTTACATTATTCTCCCAAAATTATTTTATATTATATTAAATTACATTATTGCCACAAAATTATTTTTCTCATATTGTATTATTTTCACAAAATTATTTTACATTATATTAAATCACATTATTCCCAGAAAATTATTTTTCTTATATTATATTATTTTCACCGAATATCTATCGCAAAAATAATCAAGCTTGCAATAAAGAAGAAATGTACACCTACCCATAGTAATTAGTGAACACTAAATTTATTAATTTCTACCGAGCGCTGCACACAGAAGTGCAACAGTAAATTAAGTATTACGCGGAGAAATATCGAAATACATAATAGTTTTTGAAATACATTGTAAACCAGTCACAGCGAATATTGCAGAGGGTGGTTACCTTTGGTAGAACATGATATTTAGTACGCTTTCGACTTATGGTTATTGCAGTGTTCGCAAGGTGCTTCTCGCGACAGGTAACGCTATAAACCAATATACACATCCTTAGAAAGCTATCCTTCGTGTAAAAGAATTATTTTCACAGATATATATATATATGGTCGGCTGCTTGTCGAAAATCTCCACGGAAACGAAAGTGAAAATTTTATGCTCGGTGATATTTTTCACCATTTGAGGTTTTACACACCTACCTTGTTAGTGACATGCCATAAACCCAACCTTAAGCTTTACCGTTTACCGATGCTTAGGATATATTGCTTGCACGGTATCTTCGTTTTAATTATCCCCATCTGAACTATTCCCCGCATATATCTCAATATTAATCAGTTTATTTTCCAAGTTGCTAAACAAAGTTTCGATCAAATATTTATCATGGCGTACTCGAGAGACAGTAGAACTTCAATCGAGTCGAAATTCAATTTTTCTTCTTCTTAACGTCTGAAATTATTCCAGTTGAAATATCGTCCTTAAAATAGGTTAATATTCATCCGATGTTATAAAGGCGAACTGACTTTTCATGTCAGACGTCGAACGTCGACAGTTAATCGACCAATGACATGTTTTACTTAATTAACTATTCAGTAATAAAACGGAAAGGAGAATGGAAAATTTAGCACCGAGCTGGAATTTTTCAAATTTTCATCCGCGATTTGATGGAAATTAAAAGGATTATTTTGCTTACATTTTGCTTTGCTTGAAATGAAAATTTTGTGATTTTTTGTCGATTTCAGGTTTTACACTAAATCTACTATTCTTAAGGGGGTCTTCTACTGTGACGGCCGTTTTTCTAGGCCTTCTTTGCTAATTTATTACAGAAGTACGGTAACAGTTGTTAACACGAGCTTTATTCCTGTGTATTCACTTGTCCTTGAAGAATCGGTACAAATTTTGTTTGTTGAAAAAAATAATTAACTATGGCTGCTGTGGAACACGTCAAACAGGAGCATGAAAAAAGAAAGTAGGTCCATAGTTGCCATGATTTGAGCTGTTCTGCTTATCAAAAATAAAAAAATCCAATTGATTCTTATTTAGTATGCATGTCGCTATGGTCGTTAGTAGAATAAAAGAGAAATATTGAAAATTAAAAAAACGGCGGCACTTTGAATACGAAGTATCGACTTTTTCGACTCTTTTCGTCTTTCAGAGGCTCTGAAAATCAGAAAAATATATATTTTGGCGTAATTCTACTACCGACCATAGCCACACATGTTCCGAAGACATGTGCAAAATTTGAGTTCGATTGGTTCGGTAGTTTCTGCCAGATCGTGTCAACCGAGAAAAACGCGTTTAAAGTTTTCAGTACAATTTAGATTCTCCCTCGATGTGTCGCACTAAACGAGCTATAACTTCGTTATTTTATCGAATACAACTATAAAATTTCAGGAG
Organism: Habropoda laboriosa; assembly: GCF_001263275.1. NCBI lineage: Eukaryota > Metazoa > Arthropoda > Insecta > Hymenoptera > Apidae > Habropoda > Habropoda laboriosa. The sequence continues at coordinate 407,986 of NW_017100347.1, read as the reverse complement.
TACATTCTTAAAGAGTTGTACTTTCGATATATGCAAAAAAATAACAATCGATTTTTTCAAACCGTCACACTAGAAGACCCCCTTAATGAAAAAGAATACGAAGCATAAGTATATACGTAAACATCTTAAACAGATCAGATCAGCTCTTTTTGCCGGACCCTATAAGAAAACTACAGTATGCAAATGTAAATGCAATAAAATGCAATAAAAATTATATGATTTCATTTGAAAATTTAAATGTCACCTGTGCATGACTCTCCAGTGTTATCTCAAAATCAAACGATTACCATCATACTGCGTCTTTTATCCGAATCTGTATCAATTTTTATCTGAAACATTTTTTCTCACTTCTGATTACTAGACTATGGATTTTTATGCATTTACGGAAAATGCACAGAATGCACATAATAAGCAAAAATATATGAATAATCCTAAAATATAGTACTTGTTATGATATTTAGCGAATAAAACAGTTGCCTGTCTGTTCTTTCAACTCAATTCACGAAAATTCGAATTTGCATAAAAATCCGCAGTCTACCGATTACTTACAGAAACAGTCACACCTACATACAGACGTTTAAAACGAACGCACTGTATAATAGCAAAAATGAAAAACATTTTCTTTCGTAACGCTATTTTGACACAGATAGGGTAAACTCAGCTTTAGACGTTTAAACGCGAGAGATTGGAGGGAAAAGGTTGGGTGGATCATGAATGAACGTTGACACGTCCTCGCGAACCTGACTTGACGCCAATTCTTGAATGAATCCAACTATATCCTACGCAACGTTTCCTGTAGTCCCTCTATACCTAGTTGCATGTACATATGAATGAAGACAGAAATAGGTATTCCAGGATATGGTCCCTGTAATAAATATCTCGTCTGCCGATTCCACCGTCGTTTCTCCGTCACATTCCGAAATGGAAGCTTCTTAACAATGGTAATGAGGACGTTCGTGTCGTCTTTTTTAAGCCCGCTAACCTAATCGCACGAGACCAGACACATCTGTCTCCATTGCGATATTTCTGTATGCACATTTACGACATTCACCATTCCGCGCCGTCTTCGAATAGCGCTCGTGGTCCCCAATATACCGGCTAACGGATGCTCGTATTCGAAATAGATTTCGCAAACGGGATCCGTCCCCGGAAACGCGCTTTTTAACCATTCATGAACCGCCGTCACTTCGTGTGCACAGCTCTGTCTAACGCGTCAACTATTTATCACCGATGATCGCGAACGATGAACTTCCTTTTCCTTTCGGATTACCCGTTTTACCGGGATCTGTAAACTGGCCTGCGATTGTCTCTGTCGAATAACCACACTTTCTTTTATATTCACTAGTTCTCCATAAATTGCAGAAGGTAACGTCGCAGTTGCGAGTGAAAAATTCAAAGTGTCAAAGGTCTACGCCACTCTGAGTCATCTAAAAATGGGTAAACTTCAGAATTTTTTCACAGGTAACTACCGAATGAGAAAGTCCAATTTTTTTCTGGAGATAGAAACGTAACTTCCAACTTTCTTCTCTAATTTTTGCAAAGCACAAACGTTAGTAGTTACTTATAAAAAAATTCCCAAAGTTTCACCTATTTTCGGAAGCCTCGTAGCTGGTGCGCTCTTTCGATCGAAAGCTTCGAAGAATGTTACTTTACGCGAAGTATAATATAACCGGATACGTAACTAAGGTTGATTTCTCAAAGCTTCCCCTATTTTTGGACGCCTCGTACACCGTTTCGTTCGGAATCCGCGAAAAACCCTCCGAACAGCGTTACTTTGCGCGACGTACAACCGGATGTATGTAAGCAAGGTCCGAGCAGTTCGCCGCGAGACAGTCCCGTGACAAGGTACACACTCGGACAATCCGGTGGACGTTGCTCGATGATTCGAGTCAGCAGCCCGCCAGTTGCCAAGCGAATTTATCGTTCGCAGGACGCAAGGCCAGAGGGTCGGTGGCGGGTGGGTTTCTGGGGTGTAGTTCCATCGTTAAGGAGTCGGAGTGGCTGTGGGCTGGATAGGGAGATGGTTTAGGGTCCATAGATAGAAGGATCCAGCACCAGCACGTATAAAGACGGAACGTGTGGGGTATTGACTAGCCGGCTAGTCCCGGCAAGGGTTGTGGCTAAGACGGAGCAGAAGAGGGAAGAGGAGAAGGAGAGAGCACCTGAAGAGACGGAAGGAGGTGGATGGGAAGCAGGATAGAGAAACGGACGCGAAAGTGAGAAAGGAGCAAGAGGAGAAGAGAGAGAGATAGTTCAGCAGAGCGAGAAGAGGAGGGAAAAGGGGGGGGGTTGTGGGAGGGGGTACGGAGAGGGTAAGAGTAAGAGAGAGCACAAGCTCTCTTATTGCTAAAGGTGGTTCTCTAGGATGGAGGGATGGGACGCGTAGGATGGTTGGGTGGACTACCTAAGACTGATATGGATTGTAGATTATTCTGGACCTCGGGGTGCGGCTTGGCCAAGGGTTAGTATCTCAGAACCCTTGGCGTTCACCTCCGCCTCCTCCTCCTCCTCCTTCTCTCTTCTTCTGCCTCTGCCTCGTTCTCAACCTGCGTTACCAAACCTCTCTCGGCGTCCACCCCACACTCTCTGCCTTCAGCATCCACCGATCTCTTCGTACTTCCTACCGACCCTCTGCGCGTTGCCCACCACCCATTTCGCGGCTCCTTCTCGCAGAAGTTCGTCTGTTCCGACATGGCTAGGCCTGCGGCCGATTACATGCCTTTCCGTAATCCGATGTTGCGCGAATCCCGCGTTTCAGGTCAATTCCCTGTGTTCTCGATGATTGAAAACCTATGGAATTTCTGGGGCGAGCCTTTGCCGATGGTATCGCCTTGCAATTAATATTGTTATTTACCGAGGACTGATTTTTTTTTTTCTCATTCGCTGGTTCCGGAGTTCGTCCCTTTCGACGTTTCGAAGGATGGATTTGGTTGACCTCGAAAGACGTTTCGTTTTGAATTCTTTTAGTTTTTGAAGTGACTAATTTATGGCACAGGTGTAACTAGTGGCTCGTTGGCTTATGTCGGTTCGTTCGGTCGGTAGTCTTATTTCTTATATTTCGGTCAATTATCGCCTAAGAAACGTGTGAAGTTTATTCAAACGAGTTTACGTTGCGTGCGTATTATTTCTTTTCCTCCCAGTTTCTGCAGGCAGAGGGCCCACAGAGAGTTTGGAAGGTAAAAACGACTTGCCGGGAATATCCCGGGGTTCGACCGCGAAGAGTTGATACTAGAAACATCGGCTGGGTCAAAAGTGACCCATTAGCAGCGTTGCAAAAGTGAATCTCTGTGTGACTTAGAACGTGATCAAAAAATCCGTCTCGTGTCCGTACAAACAGGAGTAAACACGAAGGAAACAAAGTCAGAAAGTGGAAAACGATGATCGGCATCGAAAATTCACCTTGTTTTGGAAACTTACTAATTGGGTCGCTTTTGACCCAACCGGTCCTTCTGGTGTTAAAGTGATATTAAGGGACCAACTGTGTTTAAAATGCGCGTTGCAACATTGTAACAGCCCTTATCTTAATCTACCTGTTGTCTCTGGTTTTGCGATCGACTCGTCGATTTATACGGCAAGTTTTCCAGTCTACTTTTAACTTTCCGCTTCGCAGCTCCGTAGAGTAGAAGTTTACCTACTTGCAGTTTATGTGCTATTTTATTTTCAATTTGTACTTCTCGTTGAATTTTGTTATTCCAATTTTCAATTTATCCAAAGATCCACGGTGTCGATTCCTTCCAATTCAATCATTCCAACCGAATGAACAATGAATTGCAAACCTATTCAAGTTTTCCAGCTAATCAAAATCGAACCGTCTATTTTCCCTGAAATTCAAATACGTCAAGTATTCTCAAACACGTTTCGTCTAAAATACGAATGATCGTAGGCAGCAGATCTTAGTTAAAAGTAGAGAAACTTACACTGTCGTCGCTCTATTTTCTCTGAAATTCAAATACGTTCAACTATGTCAAATATTCCCAAATACGAAAGATCGTTCACAGCAGATCTCAGCCAAATTACACTGCCAAATTTTCTTCGGTCGTCCAGCGAGCTCCTCCGCTTCTCTTACGACCGGTCCGCGAAGTAGAAGCTTGTTAACGACGGTTGATGACAGCTGTCACAGCCTAGTTAGCAACTATTAGTTTCTCGCATACCTGGAACGCCGTGGCACACATTTGACAATTACGCGTACGTTCCACCGAGCGCCGTTTCGGAACGTTGACACGTTCGATGCTCCGGTCTCACGAATCAGCTGATTCAATTTGCAACTTACACAACGCAATCACGCGTGTTCGACGAAACGAAAAAAACATTCTTCACCCGAGATTCCTATTCTTACGTCGTTCCACGCGCTGGTTTTGCCCGTGCGAACATAGTTCGATCTTGTTCTCCTGTCGATTCACTTTTTCACCGCGGCGAGCAAGTTAACAGCTGACCGACCGTTCCGACGTAAGTAGAAGTGGTCGTGATGTTATCAGAGCGACGGCTGGACAACGGTTTTCAGGTAGCAAATCGGACTTATCAACGTTTTTAACCCTTTCGTTCGCATTGCCCGCGATTGATCGTTGTTCTCAAGCCGGTGGAATGAATTAACGTGTAATAATTGCTGTATCTTGGGATCGTTATCAGGTTTTATCGCGTGCACGCTGAATTGGCTATTCAAACGCATTCTTGCTGGGGAATTGTGAATTTGTTAAATTGAACGTGAATGGAAGTTTATACTGTTGAATGTGCGTAATACGTTTGAATGTGAAATTTAATTTCGCAAATGTTTAAGCCAATTTATCAGTTTCCTTTAGTGTCTTCTTTTTATTTTTATAAAAAAGTAATCACAACTGTCTTAAATTTCGCATTGCATTGCGCAAGGGACTAGGAAAACGATGGGAACAAATCTGTAACACAGTCAGGACGAATAAATTAGGCCACCGTTGCGCTAGCTTTTTTCAAAAACCGAGAATCGTATGGAATTTTATTGTAACGAATATTTCTATTTTATTTTATTTCATATATTAAAAAAAATTGCTAGACAGGACTTTTTATCTAAAGAAAACAGACTGTACGGTCGTTCTAAAGTTTTCAATTCGAATCTTAGGATTCCATTTAAAAACGACGACGGTGAATCTTCGATAGAATTTTCTCTCCATTTGCAATCAGATTAATTCGATGCAATACGTGAAGAAGCAGCGAGGATATTTAGATAATTTCATTTACACAGTTCACCTCGTACACTATAATTATCATCCCCATCGTACTAAGCTATTAGGTGTACAAATGAATTCGCGGCCCTCGCGATTAATCAGCTGTAGCTTTACTTCGAATCGAATCTTTTCTCCCGCTGTGTTAGAGTCCTGAAGTTCCTTCTATTAGAAAAACAAACCACTGTCGGACTAGATGCGACTAATGGCATAACCTAAGAAACAGTGGAGAACACCGTGTCGTCGGATAAACAGTATATCAGACACTGCGTCCTTTTTGCATTTCAACTTAAACAAAGTGCTCTTGAAGCGAAAGGTCTTTGGGACGGGAAATTCTGCCTGGTGCGGCTTATTCCCCAGACTACTGTCTCTTTCGTTCGCTTCAGCACCATCTAACCGATTCAAAACATACGAAGATGTCATTGACAGCATTGCCGATTTTATGCGTTCGAAGCCACCGTCATTTTTCCGAAAGGGAATTCGCCAACTGCCCGAGAAATGGAATAAATGTACAGCAAGTGACGGAGATTGTTTCCAAGACTGGACTGTACTTCGGTTTCTTTTTTAAATAAATAACAAATCCACGAATGAATTTGCGCAAACAAAGATTAAAACAACCGTCATATTCCCGAAACTCTGATCGAAATTGTCACCCACGGATCATCCGTACGACTTAGAGATAAGAAGGAAAGTTTCCGAGCTTTGCACAAAAACCACAAACGACAGGAAAATCAAATTGGGATTCAGGGCAACGAAAGTGCAGACAAATTAGCCAAAGGAGCACCGATCTTGAAGAAAGAGCGAAAACCTCAGCAATCAAAAACACCCATGGCACCAAACAAGGGCTAGCTAAGGGAGTCGACTATTTCTAACGATTCCACAACACAAACCCTGAACCATGGTGTGCGCGAACGATAAATAGACGTAGATCAGGCCATTGTAATCTCGCTCGAATAGGCGTACAAATGTCAATGTGAATACGAAAGACGGTACGTTGACCGTGTATTGTGGCAACGCCCGCTATTCGATAGACAGAGAACCATCCTCGTCCGAAAATTACATAAAATGAGCTACCCTCCTCCATTGTCGCACAACCTTATACTGTGGAAACCCACGAGCCGTTCGCTCGTTCCTAAAACGCTGCAAACTATCTGTGGAAAACATTGTACCTCTTTGACAATTTTCTGTATAGTTGGGGCCACGATATAGCGAGGTCGTAAATTAAACTCTCAAGAATCGGCATCGATTGATGTTGCGGCACTCAAGGCCGTGTGTTGCAGTCTGTTTGAGGGTTCCAACAATAAACGAATGGTTAAGACCTTTACCTGTAACCGTACTTCCAAAAGCGGCTTCCCCCAGAGGGAGAAACCCTAATTTGTCCTAGCTGCATGCAGTTTTCAGTAAATATATTAGAATCAGTTTGACTTTCGCTCGTCCTGACCATGGTTTTAAGTACTTATCTGCTCGTATTTCTGTCAATTTCGGGGTCCCAGCAGCTAAAACATGTTTACTTTGACGCCTAACCGATTTTACGACCTCGCTATATCGTGGCCCCGACTATACACGCGATGTAATGCAAAATAATCTGAAGAGAGATTAACATTGCTCGAAATAAGAAAGAACCCCTTGTAACCGGCAAAAGTGTGTCAAAAAAACGAACGTCCCGAAAAGAAGCGAACGAAAAAGAGACGCGGAGGATGCGTAGGTTGTCGCTTGAAAAAGCGTCCGAAGGCTCGGGCTAAGCGCGATTCTCACTCTCGCAGGGCAATCTTTCGCATTCTGTGCATACTTGCGCCCACCCAGGCCATTCTAGTAGATAGGTGGTATAACCGAGGCGAACCTCGAGCCGAGTCGAGTTCTAGCTACGCCGTAGGATCCTAGGCAGTTTCGCGGAAGCAACAAGCTGTTTATGGTTGCTCCTTGCGCTCCTTTCGTACAGTCTCTACCCCTCTCTTATCCCTCTTACTCTCTTCTACGCCCAAGCTTTAAGACGTTGTTGCTTGTGTTGCTTCTCGCGCGTTACCTCTTCTCGATATTGGTCCTCGCACGCCGAGACGTCCTCTCGTCTTCTCTCTCTCTCCCCTCTCTCCCTCTCCTTCTCGCGCTGCAAGGGTAGCCCGTGGAGTAAAGAGAGCGAGGAAGAAAATAAGGAAGACGGGGATTGTAAGGTAGATCATAGGGGAGCCCTCCGGGGAGTAACCTTCGACGCGAACAGCGTGCCAAGTGGCTGTTTACATCAATTTTATCGTCGATTTCTGAACCCCTCTGTCGGAACAGATTTCACGCGACCGCATTTCGTCGCACCGTGTAAACCGTCGGCATATGCGTTAGACGGTGGCGAAGAGGTGTTACAACGAGGGGTAAATCTAGCGCGACAATTTGCGCGTGACGATTCGAGAAGACAGTTTGGAAATTTTTCGAACGTCTCTTCGAGCCATTTTTGAGCCATCGAGTTCTTGTTCTCTTTAAGAATTCGAGAAACTTTCGTTCGCACTGCGACAGCCTTTGGGCCACCTTTCACCCGTCACGGATTCTGTCTGAAGTTATCTAAAGAAGTCACAATTTGCGTAGACAAACACGTGAAAATGTGTATTCGATTCCAAGAAACAAACGTAAGTAAGTTTTGTAAACGAAGTTTCTTAAAGAAATTCTTCTTAACCCTGCCGCTATCTTCGGGTCAATTTTGACCCGTCGCGCTTTCTGTCGGCGCCAACGAAAGTCACAGTTTGCATAGACGAACATGTGAAAACGTGCACCTAGATTCCATAGAACGCGTAATAGTTTGGAGATTTTTGAACAGTCCACCTTCTGTAAATAAATTTTTTTAAAGATATTCCGTTTGACCGTGCCACAGCCTTCGGGTCATTTCTGACCCGTCACGTTCTTACTCCTTCAAGAACGTTGGTCATTGTCAGAGAAATTTAACGAAATTGTTATCGACACGTTTGTTTCTACTCTCTTGAACGTTATTCTACAGGCTTATTACCCGGAACAATACGAATTTCTCGTACTCGGGTCATATTTGACCCAATGACCCGAAGCGAAGCATTTGAACGGAGGAGCGTAGCGGGGTAAAGTAACATGTGTTTGATAGCGGGTGGAATAATATGGTAATTAAACGGAGCATTTTAAACGCTCCTCTTTTTGCGGAAGCGTCTTAATTAAAGCTTTTGCTCTAAACGCAGTCCAGATAGCCGAAGAACATCCGTTTCGCCCGTGGTAACTGGAGCAGGGTGTAATAAATACTTCTCCAGTATGCTAGCTGGGTTAGCCCAGCTCGACTGTATAAAGAACACTCGAGACTCGAGCGTGCGATGCGCATTAATTAAAATCTCCGTCGCGAGCTTCTTTCTTTCAGCCCTTCACACGAACACATCCCTCCAACCGCGCTCTTCCTTCTTATTTCTCTCTGACACGCACCGATTTTCAATCCAAACAGACCACCCCGTCCTCCACCTTCATTCGCGACAAACTGCACGAAACTATCGCCAGGTTGGAATGTAGGTAGACAGGGGGGGGGGAGGGAAAAACCGTCTGGCCAGGATTACCGTTTCAGTATTTCGCGAAGGAATTTATTCATGAATTGGTAAAGCCACGAGATGCAACAATCAAAATCCTTCGGAGAAACTTTATCGATCGCGCGCCTCGCGTAATTCATGTACTCGACATGCAATTCCTGATCACCCTACGGAGCGTCCAGATAACAGAGGGACGTGTCCACGGTGTACAGGAGAAGCGTGTACCGATGACCAGGAAAGGCGATAAAGGGAGATGAAAGGAGATCGAGGGAGAGCCGCTAGGCTGCGAGTGTTCGGTATACGTTTGTATCTCCGCAACCCGTTGCATCCCTCTATCTAAAGCGAGCCCTCCCTCCCTCGCTGCCGTCCCAACCCGTGCTCGTCCTGCTGTACACACCAGTGTGCCGGATAGAGGGTTGCTCGGGAGCCGATCTGGGACGTGTGCTGGGCAGAGGCGAACACGAAGGTGGCCGTAGCGGGGTAAATCGTAAGACGGTGAGCGAGAGGGTGTAGAATTGGCGAGAAAGACGGCAAGATGTACATGCACACGTACATATAATAGAGACAGAGAAACAGAGGGAACGGGACGGGGATAGATGAAAGGTCCAAGTCGAACGGAGACGGAAGTAGAAAGCCGGCAAGGGGTCCGTGGTAACAGGGGGGCGAGGAACGAAGAACCAGAGAGGGAGAAGAGAGTGAAGTAGGTGGAGAAGAGGTGGAAGGAGTTGGCGGAGGAGGAGGTGGTGGTTCGGGTGAAGAGAGAGAGAGCGGAGGGAGTACCGTTAATTCCCCGATACAATGCTCATATCACCTTCCCCTCTCTCTGACCACCCACCGCCGCCACCTTCGGAATCGTCCCTCCCACCTTGCAGGTTCGCCTCGCGGACGTTCCTTGTCTTACTGGCAAACTTAATCGATATTTCACAGTTTCTTACCCCCTCCGGTCCCTCCCTAGCCCGTCTCTTTCTTTCTACCGACGTTAGACGCTCCTCTCCCTCGTGCCGGAGCCGCTCTTCGTGTCCGGCCGCAGAAAGCACGAGAAGGAGAACGATACCGTCAATTGAACAGAGAGGCGGCGAAGGCATCTTCCTTCCCTCCAATCGCACTTCCGAGAGGCAGCATGGGGCAGCGCCGGAGCGCGCCGCTCCTGCCTGCGGGAACTCTGTGTGCGAGTTGCAAATATCTATCTGCATATTGTATTACACGTCACGATAATGTACGCCCCCGGCTAAGACTCTCCCCCGTCCACCCCCTTTCACGTCCATCCTTCTTTCCTTCTCCGTTCGTCTTATCGCTACTTCTCCATCTCTGTCCCAGCTTACTTATGGCTTATTTTTATTCTCCTGCTCACGATTACTCGTGTCCTCCCGAATAACGTCCTTATCGGCGCAAATTTCGCGCGCAGAACTGCGTACGTAAGAGCAGGCTGGTCCCTTTATTTTTTATCGCGGTTTATGCTTTTCTTGGCACTTGTTGTTATCAACGTGAGCGTCGCGAGGCTCGTGTGAATTACGAAGATCACGAGGGTGAGTATCGACGGATGGAGAACACCGAACTGGTGATCCAATTTTCTATCTCGATTACGCTCCTCCGCTGTTTCGTGGCAATTTTTCGAGGTTCAAGTACGTATGTTCACGCGCACTGAGTTATATACAGCTGCGTTGTCACGGGATTGGTTACTGTTCGGCGTCTCTGTGAAGCGGTACGTGCTATCTGTTAGGGAGAAAGTATGAACGAAGGTGGATGTGAGACTGTGAGTTGAGACACTTTTGGAAAATCTTTGCTCTCTGTATTTGTAGGAAACTGTCGCAGAAGTGAAGTTTGCATATGCAAAGTGTCTTATTTAAGTGAAGTCGTGAAATTTCGGGGCTTTTTTGGAACTTTGCAAGAAAGTGTTCGAGACAAATGTTGAACTACATTGAAATGTACATAATTATCGTGAATCGAAATTTTTTTGTTTACATTCTTTTAGGAGATATGGATGTCAGCTTCTGTGTTTCCAACGAAGCTGTGGCGTTTTTTTAAATACTTTTTATTAGAACGAATTGTGACAAATCTGATAATTGTACGCATGTTACAAAATTAATAGAAACGACAGGAAATGACAACAGAAGCTGTGCAACGTCGCGGTACATTAAAACGATCGTTTCAGAACTCTTAAAGGTACCGCGACGTACCACGGTTTCTATTATTTTCTTATACATTATTCATGTTTTTCGTGACATATGTATGGCTGCTAAACTCGTCAAGAATGCTACATGTACTTTCATTTAAAAAACAGAAGATGATAAAAAAAAAAAAAAATACAGAAAAAGAAACTCTGGATTACGAAATTTATTAACTTCATTACAACTCAACTTTTGTCTAAAACAAGAAAAGTCCTGAAATTTCACGAGACACACTCGTACATTATAAGTTTCAATGATAATTTAAGAAACATCCGTAGCTTCGTTCCAGCTTCGTTATTTCTAATTCATTGCCTGAACGAAGCTGTAATTTTCGTATTGTATCGAAACCGTTCGCTGATATATCATTCAGACGTATTAGAAATACAATTTGGGACAAATTTATTTCGAAGAAAAATTCAATTACACCTTGACACATCCTTCTTTTATTGTGAGTGACATCGATCGGCGTAGCTCTCGGTACATTTATATCCCAATGTCTTTATATCGGTATCTTCTTCGCATAATTGATTTATTACAGGAATATTGTAATTGACTGGATCGGACACGAGGGTATTAATAAGTATGAACGAAGAGTGCATAACCAGATGTGTGTGTGTATAAGGTAGGTGAAAATTCTCTGTTCTCAATTAGCATTCTAAGAATACGTGTCATCTGTCCACGTTAGATTGTTAATGGAGGCGGGTATTTGACACCTAGCTGATCGATAAAAATGTAATCTTGTGAAGTAACTGTCCACGAATGAACGGGGAGTAGATATAGTTTAGGTACCAGAGAGGAGAGCTGCAATTGAGGAGTAATAAAGTGAAATGACGACTGCGAGGGTGTAAATGACCGATACACGTAGCTATTACAGTGATTCGTACATTTTTCTGTAGTTTGTATTCGAGATGTGTTTGCTCTATAAAGATTCGCGTAGGAAATTTTGGTTTTCGAAATTGAGGCTCTGTGTTGTTCTCTTTTAATCGACTTTTCTGCTGACTTTCTGGCGATTCTCCATCGTCCATCTCTCCATGATCGTGAGTGAAAAAATAAGTAAAAAGTTAGTGAAATGAGTCAAATTGAGGCTCTGTGTTGTTCTCTTTTAATCGACTTTTCTGCTGACTTTCTGGCGATTCTCCATCGTCCATCTCTCCATGATCGTGAGTGAAAAAATAAGTGAAATGAGTCATTTCACGATGAGTGAAAAGATAGTGAAATGAGTCATTTCACTGTGAGTGAAAAGTTAGTGAAATGAGTCCTTTCACTGTGAGTGAAAAATGAGTGATTTCACAATAAGTGAAAAGTTAGTGAAATGAGTCATTTCATTATGAGTGAAAAATGAGTGATTTCACTATGAGTGAAAAATTAGTAAAATGAGTGATTTCACTATGAGTGAAAAATTAGTAAAATGAGTCCTTTCACTATGAATGAAAAATTAGTAAAATGAGTCGTTTCATTATGAGTGACAAATGAGTGATTTCACTATGAATGAAAAATGAGTGAAAAGTGAGTGATTTCACTATGAGTGAAAAATCAGTAAAAAATAAGTGATTTCACTATGAGTGAAAAATGAGTGATTTCACGATAAGTGAAAAGTTAGTGAAATGAATCATTTCATTATGAGTGAAAAATGAGTGAAAAATGAGTGATTTCACAATGAGTCAAAAATGAGTCATTTCACTGTGAGTGAAAAGTTAGTGAAATGAGTCATTTCATTATGAGTGAAAAATGAGTGAAAAATGAGTGATTTCACAATGAGTCAAAAATGAGTCATTTCACTGTGAGTGAAAAGTTAGTGAAATGAGTCATTTCACTGTGAGTGAAAAATTAGTGAAATGAGTCCTTTCATTATGAGTGAAAAATGAGTGATTTCACAATAAGTGAAAAGTTAGTGAAATGAGTCATTTCATTATGAGTGAAAAATGAGTGAAAAATGAGTGATTTCACAATGAGTCAAAAATGAGTCATTTCACTGGGAGTGAAAAATTAGTGAAATGAGTCCTTTCATTATGAGTGAAAAATGAGTGATTTCACGATAAGTGAAAAGTTAGTGAAATGAATCATTTCATTATGAGTGAAAAATGAGTGAAAAATGAGTGATTTCACAATGAGTCAAAAATGAGTCATTTCACTGTGAGTGAAAAGTTAGTGAAATGAGTCATTTCACTGTGAGTGAAAAATTAGTGAAATGAGTCCTTTCACTGTGAATGAAAAATTAGTGAAATGAGTCCTTTCATTATGAGTGAACAATGAGTGATTTCACTATGAGTGAAGAATGAGTAAAATGAGTGATTTCACTATGAGTGAAAAATTAGTGAGTCATTTCACTGTGAGTGAAAAGTTAGTGAAATGAGTCATTTCACTGTGAGTGAAAAGTTAGTGAAATGAGTCATTTCACTGTGAGTGAAAAATTAGTGAAATGAGTCCTTTCACTGTGAATGAAAAATTAGTGAAATGAGTCCTTTCATTATGAGTGAAAAATGAGTGATTTCACTATGAGTGAAAAATTAATAAAACGCGTCATTTCACTATGAGTGAAAAATGAGTAAAATGAGTGATTTCACTATAAGTGAAAAATGAGTAAAAAATAAGTGATTTCACTATGAGTGAAAAATGTTACTTAAAAAAAAATAATGAGTCAACAAAGCAGGATGATGCACTGAAAATGAATAAAAAAATTCTTACTCTGCTTAATATCTAATGTATCAATGTATCTGAATTATTCTCTGTTCGTTTCTTTTTTATTTACGTTCAGCTTAAGCATGAAACAAAATTCCAATTATTTTATTTATTTCTAGGTTGAATTAATCAGTTCAATATTTGTTAGCTATAATCTTAGGAAAATTATAATATTTGATTTATTCGTAAAAATTTGAGCTTGTAGGTATTTATCGCCTAAATGCGAAACTACAACTAATTTCTGCGTACAAGCAGCGTGCAATCAAGGGAGGACGAATCGTTGGTTAAAATATCGGCAGACGTCATCGTCGTTTATGTTCAAATATCATGCGCAGATAGATCAATAATATTAAACTATTCGCTTTCGTGCTTGCAAGTCATTGAGCAGAAATATTTGTATAATCTTGTTTGTATCGAGCATCAGATTGTATGCAAAATTGTAGCATGAAAACTGTGATATTTAGAATAGAAATTTTTCCAGTTTCATGAGAAAAGACAGTATTTGAATGGATTTACCAATTATCAATTATCACGTTTTCATTTGAAATTCGCGTTTCGGTAAAATTGCGCGATTCGCGATTTTTTTGCGATTCACGATTCGGCAAAATTTCACGATTCACGATATTTTCATTTTACAATTCAATAAAATTTCAGGATTCAGGACTTTTTTCTTCTCATGACTCACTAAAATTCGCGTTTCGATAAAATTGCGCGATTCGCGATTTTTTTGCGATTCACGATTCGGCAAAATTTCACGATTCACGATATTTTCATTTTACAATTCAATAAAATTTCAGGATTCAGGACTTTTTTCTTCTCATGACTCACTAAAATTCGCGTTTCGATAAAATTGCGCGATTCGCGATTTTTTTGCGATTCACGATTCGGAAAAATTTCACGATTCACGATATTTTCATTTTACGATTCAATAAAATTTCAGGATTCAGGACTTTTTTCTTTTCACGACTCTCTAAAATTCACGTTTCGGTCAAATTTCGCGATTCGCAATGTTTTGCGATTCACGATTCGGCAAAATTTCACGATTCACGCTACTTTCATTTTACGATTCAATGAAATTTCAGGATTCAGGATTTGTTTCTTTTCATGATTAGTTAAAAATTCACGTTTCGATCAAATTTCGCGATTCGCAATATTTTGCGATTCACGATTCGGCAAAATTTCACGATTCACGATTCAATAAAATTCCAGGATTCACGATTTTTTTTTCACGATTCGCCAGAATTCACGTTTCAACATAAAATTCACGTTTCGATCAAATTTCGCGATCACAATTCACGATTCGGCAAAATTTCACGATTCAGTAAAATTTCACAATTCCCGCTTCTTCCTTTCCCCAATTCGCTAAAATCCACGTCTCGACATAAAACTCTCCAAACACATGCACCCATCTAATCCCCCATCATCACCACTCACCAATCAATACACATCAACAGCCAAAGAAACACCCACAAACTTCACTTATAAAAGTCAAATTGTTGGTCAAATCCCATTCACCAACCATTCTATCAACCCCTCTAATACTCTACCCCGTTCGAAATTTCACAAACTTCATAAAACACGTACATAAGCTACAAAGTACCAAAGGTCTCGATACATACTCCTATCTGTCTATCCCGATATTTGGTAGCCCAAAAGATGAAAAAGAGCCGACGAAATAGAGACAACCGTACAGCCAGGAGAGTAAGACGAGAGAGAGAGAGAGAGAGAGAGAGGGACAAAGGGAGATCCGTTACTGTCAAACAGTGGCGGCTGTCGGTGCCGCTTCTACCCAAGCACCTTGTGCATGTGAATCAATAGCATTAACCCATTCCATCCTATCAAAAGGGGTGAAGTGGGTGGCCCGTTGGGCGAAGCGGGAGAGGGTGCAAAGGGGTGGCAATAGTAACAATCCTGAGGTATTTAGCCGCTCGCCCCTAGGACAGCGAGGGAGCCAAGATACCGCTAAGACCGTCCGCGTACTCTGTAGCATCCATCCCATCGCGCCCCACGCCCCCCCCCCCCTCTCTCCACTCTCTCTCTGTCTCTCCTTCTGTTTCACTCTCTCTCTCTCTCTCTCTCTTTATCCCTCTATCGGTATCTGCTTCTATCTGGCCGTGTTCCTCGTTTCACCCTCCTGCATCCACCGAATGTATCTTGGTGTATTCTCATACGGACTCGCTCTCTCCGTGGTTCTTGAACCGTGTGTTAGATGCACGTAAGTGTGTCCATACCGGGTAATCAGCCGGAAAGCTCACCTCAAGCTCAGCTTTCTTGGGGTCGGGTCGATGTTTTCGAATTCAACGGATTGCCCCGTCTTTATTACCGAAATTCCTCGACAGGTGTTTAGGCAAGTCTTTTCCAGGATCTTTTCGATGCTCTTGCTACTGTTTCGTAGGAATTCTGACAGGAAAATGGAGGAAGTTGACGATTTCTGTCGGGCGAAGAGTTAGGTGAAAGAGACTGACAATGTGCGAGTGCAGAGAGAGTAGTGTGAATAGTGAGAGCAAAAGATTGAGATGTGCGAGGGAAACAGATTAACCCTACTGCGTTTTGACTGTACACTTAAGACTTTTGGGTCAAGAAGGACCTAAGACCTTATGTGTGATAATTTTTTTTCCCAACGCGGCACATGAACCTAGACAATAAACGTTTAAAATAATGTTAAGGAACGTAAACTTGATAACGGCAAAAATTACTAAAGACATAAAAAGGCGGTGGGTCAAAAAAGACCCGAAGACCGCTCTGGGGTTAAAAGAGGGAGTGCAAATTTATGTCGTATGTTTGATTATGCAGTAAAATCTGTTAAAAAGCAACACATTGACGTTCTAGGGATTGCAATTTGCCTGGGTTTGATTAGGTTGTTCTAGTAACGAGAAGGATTGAATCAAGGTGTACTGTTAATTTTCGAGCGTTCACAGGTGAAACGTTCAATTTCGCTACTTCTGCTTAGGTATTAAATTTGCTTAAATCGCTGGTTTTAAGATTTTTGCTGTTAATTGCTATTATCAACGTTCTAACGATTAAAATTTGCTCAGGTTTGATCAGGTTGTGGGAGTAATGAGAAGAATACTTTTTCAGTATTTCTGCTCGGGTGTTGTATTTCTTTAAATCGCTGGTTTTAAGATTTTTCAATGCTTTTGCTATTACTGACGTCCAAACGGTTCAAATTTGCTCAGGATTGATTAGGTTGCAGGAATAACAAGAAGGATACTCTCGACCACGACAAAATCAGGGTGTATTGTTAATTTTGAGAATACTGACAGGTGGTATACGTTTAAATTAGGCGCTCTTCGAGTTACCTATACTTCTATTTAGATATTGGTTTCGTTTCGTTCAATGGCTGAATTGGTCGTTACATTTGCTTACACTGTACGATCACCCATTTTACTGTTGTTACACATATTCAGAAGCCCTGTATGGCTTAGGAATCGTTCAGTTCTTTGAAACTTTCAAGCAAGAAACTTGAAAAATTTTTTTTTTTTAATAATAATAATACATCTACAACCAGCAGATTTGATGTAATCTGGTGTGTCGTGCGTGTCATCCAATGAGGTTTCTTCAGTATTGCGTATGTAATGATTGTCAATTAGAAGTTATCAATTAGGAAGGTCTAATGGTTTCGTTCTTCTGAGTCTTCTGATTTCCCCTTCATTATTGATGAGAGAAGTAACCAGCTCGTTGGGGTACTTGATGAAATTTGTGAAATAAAAACGACCTAGATAATCTTTAATGCATAATAAAAATTGTCTTTTTATATTGCAAACATGTATTACACGTAATACACACAGTCGGTCAGAAAATGATTCGGACACTATTTGGAACATTATGACTTTTTAAAAATTTGACCTAACGATTTGAAGTTTTCTGAGAAGTTAGAAGGATCAGTTTGCTACATGACGTGTACAAAAAATTTGGATAAAATTGCAATTTGTGGGAATTGCGAGGAAAACAGCGAGGAGGTCGCTTTTTACAACGTTTTTTATCTGAGCTCGTAATGAAAATTGAAAAAATACGTTTTGTAGATCTATGTCAATTATACACATGCTGAAAATTTCATCGAAATCGGTTAATGTTGCCACGAGAAAAATTGAAAAAATACGTTTTGTAGATCTATGTCAATTATACACATGCTGAAAATTTCATCGAAACCGGTTAATGTTGCCACGAGCTACAAACGGTTCAAAATTGTGAGAATCGCGTTATTTCACGATTTTCGGCCTGGAACTGTAATAAATCTGAAGATTCTTACATCCTTCGGTGCCTGTCGCTTGTTTCTCCGTCCACCGATTTCGATGAAATTTTCAGCGTGTGCATAATTGGCATAGATCTGCAAAACGTGTTTTTTTAAATTTTCATTACGAGCTCAGATAACAAAGTTGTAAAAATCGACCTCCGCTATTTTCTTCGCAATTCCCACAAATTGCAATTTTGTACACGTCATGTAGTAAACTAATCCTTCTAACTTCTCAAAAACCTTCAAATCGTTAGGTCAAATTTTTAAAAAGTCATAATTGTTCTAAATAGTGTCTGAAACATTTTCCGACCGGCTGTATCTTTTTGCACATTTGTTGCACACTGTTCCTGCTGCTTGCAATGCTGTACTTATTAAGTTACTCAGCAAAGACGAGAGTGATAAATTCTATAAGTTACCCTTCCGTTGTCCCTTGGAATAAGGTCAAAGAATTTAGGTCAGAAAATAAAACGAGTCTAACGACCGGACTCTTCTATGTTGTTTATCTTTCAAGAAAAGTCTGACTACGATTAAAAAGCCATTTTAGAAGAAAAGTAGCGCTAGTATTGTTTAGAGAAAGATATTCTTTTACCTGAGAAAGTTGTGCCTTGATTAACAGAACAAGAGACGCGTGTAACTCTTTCGACTAATTTAGCCATCGGAGAAATCTAATTTAAGTCTGGCAGAAAATTTGCGAGATTTCGAAGGGGACAAATAAATCACAACTTTTTCAGAGTTTATAATAGAAGGCCGCGAGAATGGACAACAAAGAAAACTTAGATGAAAGTTCAGTATCCCTAGAACTTCGCGTGAAATAATTAAGGCAAAAAGGGGAGAAGATCGAAGATTAATGAACGATGACATTTTTCAAAAAATTACCTGTATAATATGATATCTTTGAAATTCATTCACCTATCGGCCCTGTTCGTATCCTGTTTCACATCTTCTTTT